>NC_050176.1:32283111-32570611 GCF_008315115.2 Sander lucioperca
AATTTCCCTAAACACCTAATAATGCAAATGTAGTGCAGCCAAACAATTGCACTATAGGATAAAAAATCCAATATTCATGTTATTATTTTCTAATATTTCTCTGTGGTCTTGTGTTGTTCTTTGTGTTACTTTGGATGGTTTTGAGCAGTAAAAATATGGCCTCAGTAATGTTGTAGTTGTGGAGAAAGTTGGGATGGAACAATGGGAGGTTTCTTGTTCAACATTTTTTACTGTTTCTCAAAGCTTTTGTGAGTTTTGACTGACATAGTGAGAAGGGAAGTAATGTTTAAAGCAATGACCGAGTTTGCAGTGAACTATCCCTTTAAGTACACAAATGAACTGTGACACTCATGTAGGATGGGAACAGGCTATTTTCATGTGGTCAAACATTGTCTGCTCCTTAATAATCTGATTTTTGGTATATGATCAAAATACCTCCCACACACTGATCCCATCCCAGCTCTAGTACATTCAAATGGGCCATTTCCTCCATGCATGGACACACTTATACACACATACAGACACACACAAACAGGGCTGTGGCCAAGTGCTGGGGACTTCCATTATTATTGCTGCCAAGTGTTCCTAACTTCTTCCAAAGAAGACTTGAGATAGAATAGGATCACATTGGATCACAACACACTCACACATGGTGTTGAGTTCTAAGACAAGCCAACAAACACACTGCTGCCACCTCTATGAAAAACCCTCCAGCCAGCAAATCATGTTCTGCTGATCCGACAGAAATAAATGTCGCCAGGCGGGGATACAAGGCGACTCATCTCCCATGTAGTTTTCATCTATTCAAATGAAGTGTGTTTTAATCTAAGCTGCTTTGCATTTGACTGTGGGGCGTCACAGCATGTGATGAGTAATCGCCTTTGATTACAGCACCTTCCCATACTTTAGCTAAGGGGAGAGACTCTATCTATCTATCTATCTATCTATCTATCTATCTATCTATCTATCTATCTATCTAGCAATCTATCTATCTATCTATCTATATATCAATTTATCTATCTATCTATCTATTTGAATATATATATTTGGTTGTAATTTTAACTTTGAGCACAGCGCTCGGTGGCAATTCCGGCAATTCAGTAAACTTAAGTTTCTCATTTCTACCCGACAGTCAATTTACTGAAAAGACAACTGTAGCTAGCTGATTTTTTTTACAGCTGTAGCTAGCTAGCTAATTAAGCTAACATAAGCTCCTTCAATTGGTTAGAAATGCTGTCTGACTTATTTTTCCCCACTCATTTTAAAATGAGAATCTTGTATAAGTGGTCTTAAAAATAGACTTGGTGGCTACATGATATTGAGGCACTACATGTCCCAGGCAAAAAAGACAGCTAGATGTGCTAGTGGTGAATGGGGCTTTTTTCAAACTTGCGTAGATTGTTAATGATATGCTAACTCTTGACCGTGGAGATAATGCTTAGTAGGTAGTAGGCTGGTTTGCAGGACATGCTTATAATTGCATCCTATGTAAGAGCTGATAAACCCACACCTCTTTAACATGAGGAGAAGTCCAAAGCTTGACAGACCTGCCATGCCTTGTTACGGCTGCTAAGTTATGTTTGGCCAACCACTGTTTGGGGGAGGGGGTTATTGAACAGCTACTATCAGTGCAATGTTATCATAACCAACATAAATGACAGCCAAACCTTTCGAAATTAAGACCCAAGATGTAGTAAATGAGATCTATTCTTAAACAGCTTTCCTCTCCCATACATAGGCCCACTGAAAGCTGTTCTCAATCTAATACAAGGAGAGGTGAGGGCCCAGCGTCAGGCCTCTCTCTCCCCAGGCGAGGTGGCTATGGGGTGGGCCACATGCGAGGGATACTCGGTCTCCGGAGCTGTGGAGGTTGACACAGAGTCCCCACCCTGAGTCCAGCGGGTGTTTGTGAACAGTGGGCCTGTTTTGGAAGAGAGTGTCCACACCACAGCTGTTGAACAGTTCAAGGCGGGGAGTCCTTCTGGGCAGGGGGACTGGGCGGTAATGAAAATTCCCCAGGAGAGAAGTGAGGGGAATTCTGCGCTGTTATTTGTTATGGGAAAAAGGAGAAGACAGGGACAGGAGGGGAGAGAGGGAGCGATGTCAGAGGAGGGGAAGGAGTCAGAGGAGAAGACTCAGTGTGTGTGTGTGTGTGTGTGTGTGTGTGTGTGTGTGTATCTGCTCAGGTGGTCATGTGATCCCTCCCAATATAAATGAAAGAGAGAAAGAAGGGAATGAGGTGGAAAAGTAGAAGGAGAAAAAAACAGTGGAAGACACTGTGTGTAAACAGGCGTTTCATCTCATAGAGACCATTTGAAATGCCAAGGGGTGTTGCATTAAAACAAATATCCTCCCAACACACAAACACAGTTTTCAACTTTAGCTTCATTGACTTTAGCCTCAAGATTATGATGATATGAAGTTAGCAATGTTCTTATTCCAGTTGTACTAGTGCCAGTGTTTTGTCCCCATCCTCTGTGCGTGTTTTTATGTGCACACATGCACACCCATGAGTATGAGCTCCTGTTTATAATGAGAGGGTTCCCTACTGTGTATATATTCAAATGGGACTTGGCAACACACACCGTCGTCATTCCTTCAGAGTCCAAACACCCTCACCACCCGCTCGCTCTAAACGTACACAGACCACAGTTAAAACTTCACACACACACAGACACAGACACACACACACACACACACACACACACACACACACAGACAAACACAGCGTCTCTGCCCTTGAGTCACTGCAATGCTTTAAAATTGATGCAAAGTGAGAAAAAAGAGCTCCCTCCCTCGTCAATGGTATGGCAAGCGAGCTCCAAAGGCTACTTATCGGCCCAATGTGTTTCTACTTTTCTAATCTGCATCATTTATTATGGGCAAACCAGAATAGGGAACACAGCCATGGTCAATATTATGTCTTGGCCCTGTGACTATTACTGAAAAGAACCCTGGTGTCCTGAATACACATGTACGCACACTCACACACAATAGCAGACACATGCTCACACACTCAGTTTGCTCCAACAGGCCCCTTACCAGAAAAACGTTGTGTCTCCTTAGAAAAATATGGTTGTTATGGGAAAAGAGCTACAACACAGTCATTTTTACTCAACATAAAACATAATTACGTGGGCCTTCACAGAGACTTACAAGAGATGATGAAGAAAATACTGTGGCACAAATTAGACTGAACCACTTCTCCCTCTGCGTCTCTCTCTCTCTCTCTCTCTCTCTCTCTCTCAAACACAGACACACACACACAATTCACTGGGAATTAAAGGGACTAGGGACCTAACGAGATTCCTGGAGTCCCAAATGATAGAGCGTACACACAAATAAACACACACACATACACAAAGACACTTTGCGCAGAAGACAACCTTGATAAAACATAAGAGAGAGAAAAAACATACTATTTTAATCCATGTATATGTATATGAGGAATACAATGTGTCCTTGATACTGAAAATGCATGTGTGTGGCTTGTGTGTGTGTGTGTGTGTGTGTGTGTGTGTGTGTGTGTGTGTGTGTGTGTGTGTGTGTGTGTGTGTGTGTGTGTGTGTGTGTGTGTGTGTGTGTGTGTGTGTGTGTGTGTGTGTGTGTGTGTGTGTGTGCGTGTGTGTGTGTGTGTGTGTGTGTGTGTGTGTGTGTGTGCGTGTGTGTGTGTGTGTGTGTGTGTGTGTGTGTAAGATAGGGCTCTTTTAGGGGCCTGAGGTCTCTGAAGGATTAATGGTGGCAGGCCAGGCAGGGTAATCAGGACAGCGGCTAAGTCCTGGTCATCCAGGCGTTGAGCTGAATAAACATGAGAGCCTGGTGATATCTCCTACACATTCACACACGCACACAGACAAATACTCTGACACACAAATAATCCCACACATGCACACACGTCAACCGGATCTAGAAGGAGCCAGACTTGTTCCAGAGGATGATGCCAATCAGGAGACTATGTCGCATGCTCTCACACACACATACATATAAACGCAAACGGACGGCAATATTCTCCCTTATTGCCTTCCTTTGAAAGTGCTCCCTCAGGTCATTGAGTGAAACATGTTCCTCTGATAAGTCCTCACCATATGTAGACAGTGGAGTATAAAACATGCCTGGACTAGAGGAAAGTCATTATGTGTCGCTCTCAAAGCTAAAAACTTAATGTCACATGTGTTTCATATTATATATTATATGCTCCTGTATGGAGGATATACATGTATGTAGAACTGGAATGATTTCAACATTTGTTACATTTAGTTAATAATTGTGCAATTCATTTTGCATAATGTGGCCTGACCTCAGTAAATGAGCTGCAAATTGTGTTTTTGTGGATGCAGTTATATTGTGCATTTATGAAACTGCAATAAACAAGTGTTTCTTCTTAAAAAGTGCTCTGGTAGGCCGTATTTGGTCATTAGTGTAATCAAGAGAATTCCTCGGGTTTACCATAGAGAGTAAATGGCTCTTTTTACCACCGGCAACATAAGATAAAATAACTTAGTACACACTTTCTACAGTTGAAAAACAAGCTGGAGACTATCTTAGAATGGCTGTGCTTGTTGTGGCCGCACGCCAAGGGTAGGTATGCAGCCCAATGGACACCATCTGCATGAACACATTTTTTTTTTTTAAAGCTAGCATTTCAAGTGTGTGCCTGCATGTGTGTCTGTGTGTGTACATGTGCATAGTCGGAAACCAGGAGCAAATGCTTCACGCCAAATCTGGGGGACGAGGTGGGAGAGCAGGACATTCCTGTGAGATGACAAGCCATCGCAGTCACACACCAGCACAGGAATGTTGGGAAAACAGACAGGGTGGGTGGGTGGGATGCATGGTGGGAGGTGGGGGTGGGAGGATGAGTGAGCATTGGGGGAGAGAGACAGAGGATGAAGAAAGAGTGTCACTTCATTAAACCAGTAGTCATGGGTTTCCAAAAAGGAGCGGAGGAGCTGCAACAATTAGTTTGCACTCACTGAAAAGAGAAAAAGGGGAACAGGCAAAGAGATAGGGATACAGATAGAGGAAGAGAGAGAGAAGTGGATGAGAGAAGGCTGACTTTTGCCCCCCATCACTGCTCTGCCCGCTCCCCCTCAGCCCACCCCTGCTGGTGGTTAACTCCAATTTCTGTCATGCAACAGAAAAACCACTGGAGGGGTGAAAGAAAGAGGGGAAAATGGATGAAAACAAATCCCTGCATGTGCGTGTCTTTGTGTGTGTTTGTGTAGTGAGTGTATGAAAGTTAGAGGTGGGCTCGCCATTACAACGACAAAGGGCCCTGAAATGAGCAAAAGGAATGTGTCTGATGGCAGCATTAGGATATATAGAGGGCCAGCAAAGAGTGAGAGAGAAAGAGTGTGAACACTAGTGAATATGCGCTCCAGATGTGTCAGCCTGTCACGCTGCAAGTAAACACCCTTGCTGATGGACAGCTCGGGACTGGATGGCCTCACCGTCTTCCCCCCCAGGAGAGTGCTGGAGAAGGAAAGAGGGGAGTGGAGGGAGAGGAGGGGAAGACAGGAGCAAAAGGAGGAGTTGGGGGGAAGCAGTGGGTGAAGGAGGAGAGGAGAGGGCTCTGTACTGAGGGACCCGAGCCAAAAGCAAGTCACCCTGAGGACCTGTGTAGCCTGGCAGGCTGGAGACAGAGAGAGACGGGAGAGAGAGGACACGAGAGTAAGGGAGAAAAAGAAAAAAGAAGGGGGAAAAGGAGAAAAAGGTACATGGGAGAGGGAGAGAACGAGCGGGAGGGATAGCAAGGGAGGACTGGGCCTGATTGTTCCCCTCCTGTCCCTCCTCCATGTGGCCTCCAAGGGGGCTCCTGCAGCCTCAGCGAATTTCCGTCTGGCACAGACCTGCGAGCTCCTGGGAACAAACTGAAATATGAACTGCAAGAAGGGAGGATGGGAGGAGGAGAGACGGAGAGAAAGGAAAGGAAAGAGAAGAGAAGGAAACACAGAGGCACCAAAAACGAGAGACAGCGAGGGATCTAAGATGAGTGAGGAGTTGTGGTGGTCCATCTCCTGATCTCCTCACATAAGAACACATAATCTCTCCCATTTAGTCTCTGACAGATTTAAAGGGTGGGTTCACCTTAGTTACAAAAAAACACACATATATACATTTTCTCACTTACCTCTTGGGATATGCAGCTTTGTGGATAGTTGTGGTTTTATTTGCCCAGGTTTTAATATTTTAGATGTTTGCCACTATCTAAATGTAATGGAGCTGAATGGATTTTTTTTGTGGTGCTCAAACCCCAGAACAATTACATTCAACAGCAGCATCTCTTTCCAGACATAGTGTCCCTGATATGCTGCACAACACACTATTAGTAGTTTAAATAGGACCCTGCTTACAGTAATGTCTACCTGGTCTGTGTCCATTATATTGGGGGCTCAAAACTAGGACAAATAAAGCTACTGTGATTAATTTACATTACATGTCATGTAGCTGACGCTTTTATCCAAAGCGACTTACAGTTGCTACATATGTCAGAGGCTGCATGCCTTGCTCAGGGATACAGGTTGATGTATCGCAGTGGGAATTGAACCCAGATCTCCCACACCAAAGGAACGTGTCGTATCCACTGTGCCATCACCACCCATTAATAACAAGCTTTCTTTTGAGTCAAATACTGATGCTGTCTGTAAAAAGGTCAGGCAGCATTTGCTCTCTCTAAGAAAGATGATTTCTTTTAAGGTGTGCAATGCTCTTTTGACTGAGTTTCACTGAATCGCTTACTTACTGTTTAGTGGCTTGGTTAGGTTACCTCATTCTAAATAAAAACAGGCCTGCCTGCAAGCCAAATTTCCTTCAGAATAGTTGAAAACTATATGTATATATACATACCAACAGAGGTAAATGAGAAATGTGTTTTCGAGATTTGAGTGATGTGTCCTTTAAGGTAAATTTAGAAAACACACACACACACGTGAGTGGAGAAAACATCCACGTTAAGATCCCATAGCTCACCTTGAGAGGGTGTACCTTTCTGTGTAGTATTATTTCAACAGTTCTGCTGTTATTTTAGCATCGGACAGGAGCGCTTCAGCAGAGTGTGAGAGAGAGAGAGCGCATGATTGGATAACTGCATATACTGCGGTCAGGTGACCATTGCTGGCCGTGAGGGCACCCCTCTAGTGCACGATGGGTCGCCAAGCAGTCACCAAACCATGAATATGTCAAGCATAGGAGAGAAGAGGGAAATAACTCCAGTTTAGGGTTTTGGCAAGAATTCTTATTTTTGATTTGGATGGTTAAACAGAAAGCTCCCATCTAATGCTATAATCTAAAAAATCTTTTATGACATATTTCTAATTTAATTGAGAGTAACATTTTGAAATTTGACAGTGTTATGAGTAGTGAAAAATGATAAGAACCCTGTCTGAAATCATACACTCCAAATGTGATGTGTCTTGTAATCATACACTGCAACTGTGATATGGGACACATCCAATACACCTTTACCGAGGTGTTCCAAAACCACATTAGTCGATCTGCTAAATGTGGGGGGCTCCTGTGTACCAGATGCATTTGAGTCCCGTCAAGTGCAATGGAGCTGCTATCAGAAAGCAGCGCTGATGACACTACTGCATTAAGCAGCTGTCCACTCCCATGATCATTAGTGCGATATGGATGCAGCAGAGCAGTGAACAGGATGCTGGGATTGCTACAAAGACAGGTCTCCAGGGGGAAGAAGGCAGAGAGATGAGTCTAAACAACATCAAGTCACCGCAACCCCTTAGAGACAGGGTCAAAACTTTTACACGCACAAACAAACATAAAGATTGAATTCCTCTAACATCTTTCTGTGATAAATCAAATCTCATTTCACTCAGCTTCCGCAAATTCAGGACCACATGACAGCATCATGGGATAGAGGACTTTAGGTGAAATCAGTTTTTAAAATAGAAAAAAAACAGTGCCACTCTCCTGTATCTTTTCTGTGGCTACCTTAAAGTATTTTTCTAAAGAGGATACAAGATGTTTTTGGACATATTTGTGGAAACAGTGTTTAACCTTCAGGCCTCTGAGTGGGTGTTTCCTATGGCAGCAGTTGACTGACATTTGAGGGCCAGTAGGTACACTGTTAAGTCATGTGCTACTGACTTGACTAGTGCATGCCATAGCCCTGTATAGCCTACAAACGTTGATTCAAGATGTGTTTTTTCCACATATTGTTGGTTGGACTGGTATAGCTATATTCTACTTACTGTGCTTTGCTCTGATAAGACATGCTAATGTTACCCTCCTGGTTTACAAGGTTAGCCAATGGCAGCCTTGAGGACCAGACCTGCTCTTAAACCATGACTGTGAAATATGAATTCCACGAAGCTTCGAATAACACACACGCCTTTGAAAATATCTGCACAGCAGATTAAGGGGGAAATATTCCATCTACTAAAAGTATTTACAGCTTGAATGACTGCGTTGGCCTTTAGCATTTATCAAATTCTAACTCAGAGATGTAACCTTGCTCTTTGAATTTTCCCACTATCTGTCCAATGAGGTGCAATTGTAAGATAGTGTCTAATTAGCTTAATTATGAGTTTTAAGTTAGGGATTAACAGATAAAAATCAGAGGTGAGTAAAGATTACAGAGGAGAAAAAGCTATTCTTCTATTTTCATGGAAATGGCTGCCACTTGCAATGAGCTATATGACTTAGAGCTAATGTCAGAGATGATAGAAAAAGGGTAATACAAAAAGCAAAGAAATGGCAAGACCAGAGGAAAAGATGTATATATTCAAACTTAGCCCATATCTAGCTAGTATTTCATTTCAAATAGCATATTGTTGGTATTATGTCAGAGCTGTATATGCTACTGTCAATGAGGAGGAGCTGCTGTGTTTTCCCACTGTGAGAAGCAAAGTCACACGGGGGGTAATTATCTGTGACGTGGAGACAGACATGGCTTCCTACCATGCACACACTCTCAAATACACACCCCCACATTTATGCACGGCCACAAATGTATGACTCCCAGTATGTGTGTGTGTTTGTGTTTGTGTGTTTACTGAACTATGGATGGGTTGCCCCTCAGAGCCATGGGTTGAGTGAATATTCTTAGCACGTTGGGACAGTCCACAACACAGTGCATCCCTGTAGACCCCTGCCCTGCCTGCCTGTACCCTCTGATTTGGACAGAGGGCAATCAAGCAGACCCAGTAAACAATACACAGCGAGGCCATGGAAAACCACAGTAGCTCCTCAATGTATTCCTCTCATATCACTAGGGACACCAGTGTTTGTCCAATCACTGTGGAGTCAGAGAGAGGCAGTATGGAGGGTCTATTAAAGTGATCAAGGATGCTGGTTAATGGCCAGTGGAAGATAGGCAGCGGAAGATGACATGCTGTACAGTGCTTTCATGGAGCTTCTTAGGGAACACCCATTAGATTGATGGCCCATAGGAAAAATATATATATAGTGGAGTGTCAATTGCTGCTTTTCAAAGGCATGTTCTTGTTTATTTTATCCTGGGAATGCCTCCAGATATCTCTGAGCCAGGGCCGAGAGCAGAGGGGGCATCTGAGGCCCTTCATGCGGCCGTCCTGAGGAGGGAAACTCCCAACTGTTTTAGGACATCACACAGTGACCCTCATTGGTACAAATGATGAGAGAGAAGCTGCAAATACTCAGACCCACACACAAATACAAACAACTTTAGCAATTTCACCTGTGCTTTAAGAAGACAATGGTTTGACATGGATATTCAAGGGTTGTCAGAAAACAATATTTCCTCTGTGACAAATGTGCCTGACATCTTCATTGGCGTCTTAAAGGAGAATTCCGGCCAATTTTTACGTTAATCTTGATCGCTATAGCTACGCGAGTACTTTCGATAGAAAAAAACCCGACCCGAATCACCCTAAAAAAAAAATAGTAGTGCGGTAGTAGCTGTTAGCTGCTAGCTGCCCTCCAGTGAGTGTATTCAGCCAGGCATCTGGGATAATCATCCCAATAACAATCCACGGAGATCATGCCTTCGCAGCAAAAAGTTTAGATTATTTCCCCCTCAAAAATAGGTAATTGAGCACTGTAGTGGTTATGACCATATCAGTGACTATGTAACTACATGAAAACGGGATAAATGATGTCTGTGGCTTGCACAGTAATAGTGTTACTGAAGCTTAGCTGTAGCATCGCGTCTCCTGGGAATTCAGTTGTAGCAGGAAAAGGTAAACAGCAGTGTGCAGATCAGAGCGTAGTGTGTGAAGAGTGAAGAGCGGAGTTGTTTACAAGGGAAGAAGCTTGGAGTAACGTAACTATGGAGAATATAGCAGATATACAACACACGGAAGCGCCTTTTGAGTTTGATGGTCGTCCTTATTTATTCGAACCCGAGTATGCAGACGAAGAACTAGCCTCACAAGAGTTGGAAAGAACGAGACAGACAGAGGGGCAACAGGCAGATGAACTTGCTGCTCCAAGCGCAAGCTAAAGCTAGCCTTCAGTAACTGGAGGACATAGCAACTTGGATTGTTATTGGGATGATTATCCCAGAAGCCTGGCTGAATACACTAACCAGAGGGCAGCTAGCAGCTAACAGCTACTACCGTACTACTGTTTTTTTTAGGGGGGGAATAAACTTCAAGACGTGACATGACCTGTCCTCTGGAGAACATAGCCACACCACCGCTGCTCCATGGATTGTTATTGGGATGATTATCACAAAAGCCTGTCTGAATACACTCACCGGACGGCAGCTAGCAGCTAACGGCTAACGGCTAACGGCTATCAGCTAGCAGGGCAAGCTAGCTACCGGCAGGATCGAGACAGGGACCAGGGTAGGTGAATTTAAACAATGTCTGAGTTGAAAACGCATCTTGTTGACACATAAGGGCCCTGTTCATGTGGCACAGACATATTAATTGCATTTTGTGTCAGTTAAGAGGCACAAAGGCACTCTAAAACTTGCCCCGACAACTGCTGTTTTAGCTCAGGGGACTCTTGTACATGTAGCTGCAGCTTCTCCGTGTTGCCTGCACTGATTCGGGTCGGGGGTTTTTCTATCGAAAGTACTCACGTAGCTATAGCGATCAAGATTAACGTAAAAATTGGCCGGAATTCTCCTTTAACTTTCGGTACGTAAATGCCAAAGAACTACTAAAATAAGGAGGCATTTACAGGTGAAAACCAGCAAATCAAATTGTCTGTCAGTGCTCTCCAAAAAAACAACCCCTGGTACTAATGACCTATATGTGACACTAACAACCTTATTGCAACACATGAGCGTTTTCTGATTTTTCAAAACACATGGATCTGTTTTCTGATCTATGGTTAACAATTGGGAAAGATTTTGGTTGTCATGGTTAAAAGAAACAATGTTGACTGTTGGTAGAAGACTGGATGCGGACTGAAGTTTGGGGTGTCAAAGTCAGCTGCTTTAAGTCATTAGGGGTGGTGGGATAAATCTCCCTTATTACCACCACTGAGGTAGCCATGGCCATTAATCCACAACTGCTCCAATTGTGGATTCCCAATCAGATCAGGGGTTTGCAAGTTTACTCGTAGATTGCAAGTGGCGGCGGATTCCTGTTTCATGAATGATTATCGCTTGCAAATTGCATATAAATGAACAAGGCTCATGCATGGGTCACAATGATTAGCCTCAGACAAGCCCCAGATTGTGGTGCCTCAGTAAAACTTCCCTGAATAAATAAAGGTTAAATAAACTGGGTGGTTTAAGTGTTTAAATGCTGTCATTTATTTGGCGAGGAAAAACAAATATATCTTGAAAAACAAACATGGATGTATGAAATGAAGTGTAAATTACAACAGTATTTTGCCTATAAAAACTATAGAGAGGGAGATATTTAGCGTAGTCTGCAGATTCTCACTTCTTCTTGTTTTTGCTTTGCTTCAAGCAGTTCAGAATCTGCACAACTTTTTTCCTGTAATAACCACAGACCAATAGAAGAAAATATTTTCTATTGTTCCACTCTATAAGACTAGCTGTGGTAATGACTAAATAGAATCTGGAGTGTCATCTCCAGACAGAAGTAGAGGAAAGAGTGTTCCTCTCACATTACCTACTGCTACATTGGCAAATGATTAGGCTGCTGAAAACATCTCATTATCAGTATTTATGAGGGAGTGCGCCAGCCAGAGTAATGACAGCTTTACTCCAAAGTGGCACTCTCTCTTCCCTTCTCTTTCTCTATGTGCACACACACTCTCTCCCCTCCCTCCCACTCTCTATGTCTTACACACACTCCGTTTATTTGTATGCCTACAGGAGAGATATAAATCATGCAGATATAGATAGATTCAGATACTGTAAATGTTATCTCACTGTAGTACATTAATGCATTATTCTCTCCCTCTCTTACCCTGACCCTCCTTGCATGGGCCACTTTTAAAGAGAGCTTTTATTCCCCGCTGTGTTTGAGAGCCTGTCTGAGTTTGCATGTGTGTGCTACCATACTGTATGTCTATCTTTGTGAGAGTGAATTTTAGGTTTTAAGATTATGGACATTTTTGCCAGACCTCATTCTTAAAAGAGGTTTTTATCATTTGGTTTTTGAGTTATAGTGTTTAGAAAGAATATTGTATTTAGTCAGTAAGGGTCCTAGCATGTAACAAAAGTGTGTGGACATAGGTATGTGCATGTTAGTTTGCTTATTTCTTTACCAGAAATTACGTAACATCAGCTTCAGCAAGATTATTGTATGAAGCTATATCCATGTCCAGCCAGAATTACGTTCCCATGCCATTCAACAAACCTGCATTCTCAATTACATTTTGAGGGAAACGTATTTTGTCCCGGATGATGTTTGTCTTTGACATATGACAAATACGTTTATATTTGGGTTCCCCAGGGCTCAATTCTTGGCCCCATTCTGTCCTCTTTATATATGCTGCCTTTAGGGGCTATTATAGGAAAGCATAAACTGTCATTTCATTGTTACGCAGATGATTTGCAAATCTATTTGCCTATTAAAGCAAATGACAGTGTCGCACTAAACTCCCTGCTTAGTTGCATCACTGATATTAAGCTGTGGCTTTCAGAAAACTTTCTTAATTTGAATGAAGATAAAACAGAGTGTATTATTTTCAGTACTTCAGGCACGCAAAATGGTCCAGCTTTGAGTTTGGGAGCTCTAGCATCCTACACTAGGTCAGCTGTCAAAAATTTGGGGGTTACTTTTGATTGCAGCATGAAATTTGACAAGCAGATCAGTGATGTTGTTAGAATGAGCTTTTTCCAGCTTCGTCTCCTGGCTAAAGTTGAGCCTTTCCTCAACAGGCACGATCTAGAAAAGGCAATTCATGCCTTTATTAGTTCTAGGTTGAATTATTGTAATGCTCTTTACGTTGGTCTGAATCAGACCTCCATCGCACGTCTTCAACTTGTGCAAAATGCAGCTGCTCGCTTTTTAACAAACACATCTAGACGTGCACATATCACTCCTGTTCTCTACACCCTTCATTGGCTCCCTGTGCGTTTTAGAATCAATTTTAAGATTTTATTGTTTGCTTTCAAGGCCTTAAATGGTCTGGCCCCGGAGTATTTGTCCGAAATTTTAACTTTGCGGGAGCACAACCGGTCATTGCGGTCTTCAAACCAGCGACTTTTAGAAGTGCCAAGGTCTAGATATAAACGGTGGGGTGACCAGGCTTTTGCAGTTGCTGCTCCGAGACTCTGGAACAAGTTACCCCCTGATATCCGCACTATTACAGATGTAGCTCTTTTTAGGTCCAAACTTAAAACGCATCTGTTTAGTCAGGCTTTTAATACGTAGCAGTGGTGTGACGATTTCATTCTTCTGTTTCTCTGTAACTATTTCTGATTTTACATGTTCTTTCTTTATTTTGTATGATATAGCGCTTTGGATACCTGCCGGTTATATATATAAAAGTTTGATTGATTGATTGATAATCAAAGTCCGCTTACGTACGAAACTGAAATACAACAATGAAAAGGAAAATGGCTGACTCTCTTCTTACCAACTCTCTTTTTTGCAAACAGAGTCACAGATCGGTTACCCGTGCTCACTGTTAACACTTACTGCCCCTTAAGGCAAATCTGTGATTTGTAATTTTGGGTTATATAAAAAAGAATTTAATTGACATATTCTGTGTTTCAGTACAGCCAAACACAACTTTCATTTACATTTTTCTCTGTTAATTAAGATCAATAATAAAATATTTTATTCAATTGCAGCTCATATATGCACTTCTATACTTTGACTATGAATATAATTATTATTTTACACATGCAAACTTGTCAGATAACATAAACATTAATACAGAACTATAAGAACACCTGTATTATTTGTTCAGTTACATTGGCATTCAAATGAGCACTTAGAAGCAAGAGAAAAGTGGCTTTATAGATATACATCAGCGTTTTGGGAAAGCTTTTTTTTCACCATCCACACCACCACACAACACCAGCGTTTTTAGATGTATCTACTCAGGAGATTTTTTGAAAAGCTCAGTTTTGGGGTGTGAAAAACTTAGTTTGGACAGAAAGCCAACAGAGAGGAAAAGATAATATTTTAAATTAAACCGGCTCAGTGTGGACATAGATTACCATTCTCCTCAAGATCTGTCAAAATGTCAACTTCTTTGTTGGAGGCTTCAGTTATAACTTAGCGAACTTGTTGAAAATCTGGTTTCAGTCACAGATACATTCTATCTCTGCACTAATCATTTTTTTCATCTGTAGACTCAACCCGAGAGACAGAGGAGATTTCTTATTAGTTTGGATCCTGTTGCCTGAGGGGCCAGACAACAATGAGATATTTGACCAAACAAAGAAACCCAATATTTCATCCATCGATTAGGAGGGCTGAGCACCATATTGGACACATAGGTGGCTACAAAGAAATTAAAAAGCCGCAACAAATGAATGGAAGAAATCAAAACTGGGGCCTCTTAAATCTCTTTGTCTCTCCACCACAAGTTGAGTGTCTGTTTGTTTGTTTGTTTGTTTTGTATCCCCCGGGTTGAGGGCGTGTTGGCTGCCTGAAGAGGAGGTCACAATAGTATACATGTGTGGGCCATGAACCCAAGATCTCTCTAGACTGAAATTGGTGATTTTTTGGTGCTTATGAGTGATCTTCAGAGTACGGACCTTTAATCTTGTTTTTATTTAATTTGATGTTTCTTTTGAGCTCATGCTATTGTTTTTTTCTCTCTTAAATTATTTTGATATCTGGGATGTTTGATAGTTTGGGGCATCTCATGTGCATAAATTCAATTAGTATATACACTCAGTTGTCAGTTTATTACATAGACAGTAAAATTAATGGACAAAGCAACGCCGTAGACTTGCAACGGAGACCAGTGAAGTCTATTAGAAGCACTTTTCCGGTGATGGCTGAGCGTTACTGCGCAGCCTCCAACTGAGCTTGATGTCGTAGATGTGATGTGAGCAACCTGTCTGAAAGTTGTAAATCTTCTGGTAGCTGTGCCAAGAGAAATCTCAATCATTCCCAATCTTGCAGAGACGGAGAGCATAGGTATATGTAAGGAGATAACATAGGCACAGGCTAAATATTGCTAGCTAAAATGCTAGTTAACATTAGTAATTGAACTAAAACAGCTAATGTAAGTTGAAACTGCCTGCAAGCTTCTCCTGTACTGTATGGTAATTTGTCTACTATGCGACAGAAAGTTGCGTGGTTATGACACAATCTTTAGCCTATTTTTACAAAAACGTCTGCTACGGAGCCATGACGTGCGATACAAGGTAATGGAGCCTTTTATACATTGTTGTCTTTCTTTAGAAATAAACAATGGACAAATAAAGTCTTTAAACGCTTAAGATGTAAAGTTATTCGCTGTCAAAGTGACACCAAAATGAATGGCAGTCAATGGAATGCTAACGGCAGGTGATGGCTTGACAGCATCAAAATGGCTCCATAGGTGGTACGCTTTGTGGAGGCTCGCGGGGGTAACCCTTGGTTTATTAGGTACACCTAACTAAAACAAATGCAATCTAATACAACAGTCCTACAGTAAATCTTGCCTTAATGAGTGTATATACTTTTTGTTTATAACTTTGGTACTTATTTAGTCAAAATTGTAAACACTGCAATGATAGCTCCTCCAACATTAGATTTCATCAGTGGGCATGACATTTTGGTTCAGTGCTGTATAGAGAGGCAAAGTCCCTCCTCTTCCGGTGTCTCCCAAAGGACCTTATTTTGGAAAACAATATGTATGGTAGTCAACGGCAAGAGACAAAAAATGTTTTGATCCCGTCTGAATTGTGCCATGAATTACACAAGTACAACTTTGTCAATTTAAAACATAATTTTGCAAGTCAAGAAAGTTTGTCGTAGTACCCTTTAGTTTCGTGTGAAATAGCTTAGTGAACTACATCTGTTGTCTTGCACAATATACTGCACCTTGCTTGCTAGCTAGGTAACTATTAGCTAGCTATGTTCCACACACAAATGCAACGTAATCTGTGTGTTTTATCCAGTGACTGCCGGTCTTTTCATCAGCCAGGAAGCTAATGAACGAGACCCGTTGCTTGTGTGAGTACATCCCCGTATGAAACACACAGGCATCATAGCTTTAGCGAGAGAGAAAGTTATGTCACTTACACGACTTTCTGGTGTGTAGTCCTTCTAAGTTTTAAAACAAACTGTGACTTACTTGACTTCCAGAATTATCTTTTAAATTTACAAACATCATATTATGTGTAATTCATGGCACAATTCAAACAAGATCACAAAATTATTCATCCTTTGCCTTTCACTATCATGTATATTTTTTCGAAATAAGGTCCCAAAGTGGTCCACTGAAAGGGGAGGGACTTCGCTTCTCTATACGGTTGGTACTGTAATTTGATTCGTTCAGTATGGTTGGGTACTAGAAATGGTTTGTAATATAATTTCAATTGATGCCCTATGAAAGAGAGCCGACTAACGTTAGCTAGCCCCTGTCAGTGACTCAGCAGGTATTGATATAACATGAACGAAAATGTTGTGTAGTTGAAATTAATGCTAACGTTAGCAAGCTAGGCTAGTAACGCACCACTTAAGCTAACAGCACATTTCCCAGCAACGCCAGCTCTAAAATGTCAGTCAACCGCTGCAATGGAAAAAAGGCCAGAGGCTAAAAGCTTTAACACAAATATGTCCAAATTATAGTTTATGACTAAACTTAATTTCAACTTAATTTTTTTTTAAGTTACTAGACATTGATGACATTGACTAGACATTATATGTAATCTGTACAAAGACTCTATTACTGTAAAGTAGAGATGAACAGACACAACTTCACAGCTACCTTTCACAAAGTGGCAAAGCTTTCTTAATTTCATCTATATTTAACTTTGACAAGAGGGAATGAGTATGTTTGTGTTGTAAATACTAAGTGTGCAGGCTATAATATGAATTGGCTGCAACTGGATACATGTGACTAGGGGGCAAATGGATCTAATGGTAGTCTTAATGCTGGCCTTGAATAATGAGGCCTTTGTCTAATAAAACTGGAAAGCCTCCAAATACCTATAGGGACCTCGGCTAGTTAGAGCAATAACAGTCTATCAAAAGAGAAAGCAAAGTGATTACTTAGAGGGTAATAAATACAAGGTCCATGCTGGGGAGGGACTAGGGGCTAGAGTAAGAGAGAAAGAGAAAGACAGAGACTGGGACAAAGAGAGACAGGAAAAGAGAAAGAAAAAGCTTACTAGATAAACTACATCTCTTCAAGTACTGTACTGTAGCAGAAATCTGGTCCAAAAGAAGATATACGTACAACCAACATCCTTATACATAGCAAAAGCAAGCTACGGAAAAAACTCAGGTAGATACGTATGAACATTTGCAGGTACTGAATCATTCAGGCCGAAGTAAATTTTTAGTACTACAACATAAGATAGCTTCCATTGAGATGGAAACATTTAAATAGACATGCATTTTAAATTTGAGGAACTTGCTTATTGTACAGGTGACAGGTAAAAAACATCCAATAAAAAATGAAAATCAAAACTTCTTAACAGGTAGAGAGTTTTTTTCGTCTCCAGGATACTTTGAAAACTACTTTAGACTGCACTTGCAAAATAGTTTAAAATTCAGGTGTAATGTGCTGCAATAAAGAACCACCAAACAAAGAACACAATCAAAGCTACTGTGTGCATTTCTATGACAGCCAAGGGCAAACACTACACTTGTGAAAGAACATGGAGTTCTAAAGGAAATATTGTCCCTTATTCAAAATGACAAAATAGTTCAAGTTTGCATGTCAAGATTGTTTTTTAGAAACATTTAAAAACCAATCAGGTACACTTTGATTGCTTAAACAGAAAAGCAAATAGGTAACCCTGGTTTTAACACTCACAAATGTGCACACATACAGGAACATGAAAAAAAAAAAAGGTTTTCACTGTCTTCCCCATTCCCAGCATGTCTTAAATGGTAGACTAGTGCTGACCTGAAGCAACGGCTTTAGGGCCAGAGAACTGGACACAATAACACCACCATCAATTACAGCCCTGAGAGAGGAAAGAGGGAGTCCAATCAGAGAATTAGAGAGATGTGGGGCAGACAGGTGGATCGACAGCCTCAAAGCGGAGGGAGAGGGTGGAAAAGAGGATGACAGAGAGGACAGAGGAGAGACAGACTGCTGGTCACCGCTCTAACTAAGTGACTGGATGAGGATAATAAAGAGTCAGTCACACAGAGTGAGCGGTGGCCTCAGAGGGGGGAGAGAGGGAGGGTTTGGAGCAGAGGGGTGACAGAAGTAAGAGATGGACTTCATCAAGACTGCTGCCTGATGATCAGGGTTCAGACTGTTGCTCTGTTTCTGGCCCTGTGTCTTCAGGCCATGGAAAGTGTGTGCGTATTTATGTGTGTGTGTGTGTGTGTGTGTGTGTGTGTGTGTGTGTGTGTGTGTGTGTGTGTGTGTGTGTGTGTGCGTGTGCGTGTGTGTGTGTGTGCGTGCGTGTGTCAGTGTGTGTGCCCTGGCTCAATCTCCAATGACTGGTGAGCGATTCATTGCCCCCCACTAGAGTGACCAATGCCTTTCCACTGCAGGCCTTGATCCATTTTAGCTAATGTATTACTGGCGGAGCATTGCCATCCGCTGTCTGCTGACTGGGCTGGACTGACCTAAACGCATTTGCCGAGCTGCACTGGGCTTTTCTTAAGATTTACCAGAGAGGCAGCACAGCCTTCATCAAAGCAGATCCAAAGGCGTTTCTTCACCGTGTTCAGATTACACATACAAATTTTACCAATTAACCTAAATGGGCCGTACTTTGCTGCAATTTTTGGATTTAATTTTTACACTGCTATAAGCTATTGAATATTTGTTAGAGGGAATAGGGAATGACTATATATGTATTCATTTATCTTCTTAATTCAAAATGCAAAGGAGCAAATTCTTTTTGATTGTCAATTTGGAACTTAACACAAACACACACACACTTCATAAGTGGGTTGTAAAACCAGGATTCTCTTCATGTGGCTCGCTGTGCAAGGAGAAGGGGAGAGGAAATAGAGAGACAGAGCGACAGACAGAGTAGGAAGAAGGGGGCGCTGGTCTGTCTTTCCTTGGGGACCAGACTGCTCCTCCTAGCTGCCCATTAAAAACAGAATTCCTCCACAAACTGTGTTTTCAGTCTAAATCCTCCAGGGTGCTGCTTACCAAAGCACAAGACAGTCACACCACGCCTGTCCTCTCTTTTCTGTCGTGGCTAACATTCCCTTCCTTGTTGTGCCTAAGTCCTGTCTACTATCAACATGTGGCACATGTCCTTGACAAGTCAAGAGGATCCTTCACCATAGGAGTTGTGCAGCAGCGTCAACCATGCTCCCCTTTGCCTCT
This sequence comes from Sander lucioperca, assembly GCF_008315115.2. NCBI lineage: Eukaryota > Metazoa > Chordata > Actinopteri > Perciformes > Percidae > Sander > Sander lucioperca. The sequence goes on from NC_050176.1 coordinate 32,302,903, forward strand.
CTTTTCCCCTTTTCTTCCTCATCCTGCCTCCACTCTTTCACTCTCCCTCTCTTAATATTGAGTTGCCGGGGCAAAATGGGGCCTGAGGAATCTAATAACTGTGACAGTGGGACTTTTTTGGCATTGTTCCTGAAGCTGTGCAGACACACACAGGGTTGTCTGCTGACTCTAATGAAAGGTTAAATGAATAGGACAAAGTGACAGGAGATACAATAAAGAAACAAGAAGGAGGAGAGAATGTGTGTGCAAGCATGTGTCCATGTCCCTGTGTGTGAGTGTCTCTGAGGCCAGCCTCCCTAGCTCAGGAAACAATGAGGACAGCCCCTCCACAGCGCCACAATATTCAAAACAGATTGGTCTGCCACAGGGTGTGTGTGTGTGTGTGTGTGTGTGTGTGTGTGTGTGTGTGTGTGTGTGTGTGTGTGTGTGTGTCTGACTCACTGGGACACAGATGCTGAAGTGGAATTCCAGCATGGGGTTCTTTGATAAATGTTAAGGTCACTGGCAGAGGGTAGGGGTGGAGGCTAGATGGGGAGGAGAGGGCGGGAGAGCGGGTGTAGTGGGGAAGGAGGCAGAGGGAGTGACGAGGGGGGACGCATGTCTCGTCTTGTGCCTCTCTCTGCCTGTGCCTGGGTGGAATGCGGAGTCACATGAAAGAGGCCCTCTTTCTCTCTCCCTCTCTCTGAGACTCGTCTCTTGTGTCTGTTTCAAAAGCGCCACTGTCCCCCTCCTGACACACTACCTGTCAGTAGATTTCCCCTCAGCTCCAAAAACACACAGCCACAGATGCATGTGAAAACACACAGACACACAATCATATGCACACAAGCATACACACACATACAGATGTGCCCTTCACACAGTTTAGTTTCCCTAAAACAGGAAAAGTGAACTAAGGCCCAAACAAACACACTAAATCCTTAGACTGCTTAATTACTATGATTATCACTGTGAATAGCAACTTTGTCGCAGCAATCACAGGTTAGGACTTCTAACATGTCATCCAGGTTTGTGGTGATGTATTGCATGGCACAATCCAGTTCAATAGACGCAGCATAATCAATTAAACCTGCATATTAGAGATTGTGAAGTAGATTGAGACACTGACTGAGAGTTAAAGATGTAAATGTCCCAGTCAAGTTTAATATGTGGCTAATATGTGGCATCAGATTGACAGAGGAAGTTTTTAATAAGATTGCATCAAATCAGTTCTATAGAGTTAATTCATGTGTTTCTACCAAACCGCGAGGTGAAGGCCCACGGCAAACATTATGAATGGAGACTACCTTGAGTGGTTGGTAGCAGGTGTGAGTGGCCGTGGATAGCTACAAAGCTTCTACTGGCTCACATCCCCGACTCTCAGAAAGAGCATAAAGTTTGCCGATTTTTCTGATCTGATGCCTTTGTCAGCAACACGACATCATTTGTCAGTGCCTTCTGAAACTGTTACACCTCACAGATGTGACAACAGTATGGCAACGTTTAGGCACAAACACAACTTGGTTAGTTAGGGAAAGAGCATGGTTTGGTTTAAAATGACTAGAAAATATTGTGTTTTGGGTAACAATTACTATCTCATTAAGGGCAGGGGACCTGGTCACAGAACGATCGTTACGTACGGTAGTGAATACGGAAAGACAAATTATTTTTTGATTCTGTTTGAATTGAGCAATGGTTAACAAATATGATGTTCAACATCTAAAAGATAATTTTGCAAGTCAAGAAAGTCTCAGTTTGTCATAAAACTGTTGAAGTATAAGACTGAAAATACATAATTAGAAAGAATACACACGTCTCTCTGAAGCTTCGATGTCTGTGTTTCATACCGAGATGTAAAGTTACTCACACAAGCAACGGATCGTGCTCATTCTTTCGCTTCTCGGCTGATAAAACTTCACTGGATAAAACACATCAGGTAAGATAATGTCACGTGTTGTGGAACAACAACAAAACTAAGTGGTACTGCGACAAACCTACGAGAAACTGTCACTTTCTTCACTTGCAAAATTATCTTTTAAATTGACGAACATCATATGTGTAATTAATGGCTCAATTAAAACGGGATCAAAAAATAATTATTCTCTCCCTGTTCACTACCACATATATTTTTTCCGAAATAAGGTTCCATGAGGTCCACCGGAAGGGGAGGGACTTCACCTTTCTATGCAGCTCTATAAAGACATCAACCAACTTCCTCCTCTTCTTCAGATGGACAAGAGTCATAATTCCCATGGCCACTATAGGGCTTTGTCCCTTCAACATCATTTTAGGGGCATTTTCTGAAAGACTGATGCTCACTGTTATATGCACAAATTCCACTGGGCATATGAATACATAAAAGCGTTCACAACGTAACTGAACGCACACACAATGCACTGACATCCTTCACTGATCTTCTTCTAAAAGTAACATCCACAGTCAATAACACATTTCCTACAAAGAGCCAAACTGCATTAAGAGGCTAGATCATACACTCAGCCCACAAGGTTACAAGTTTGCCTGAAACATAATAAATACATTCAGATATGAATCATTGTCAGTTAAAACTTGAAAGTAAAGTCTTGAAAAACCAAGGTCTACTACTACTACTACTACTACTACTACTACTAAGGGCTGCTGCTCCCCCTTGATCCAGCATAGATGGGATTTATACATTGTTTAGTACCAGGGGTTGAATTGGGATTTGTTATGTGGTTTCAGGGTTGCTAGCTACCAAAGATCGGAGGCAACCTGCCACTAACTATCTTGCCTTAAAGTTGTATTATAATTTAGTAAAAGCGAAACATTGTTTAAGCAGAATATCAGAGCAATTTACATTTAAACATGTCAGTTTCTGACCTATTTTTTTCCCTACCTTGCCATCCACCTATCACTCTCTGCCATCTGTGCTGTCTGACTTACAAGCGCACTGAGGCAGTTTCTTCTTCTTTTTTTTCCATTTTATGGCGGGTGGCAACCAGTGTTAAGGTGCATTACCACCACCTAGATTGAGGTCGCTGATGTGCTAGGGAGCTTTTAAAGGTCCAGTGTGTAACGTGTTTAGTAGGGCTGAAACGATTCCTCGAATAACTCGAATAATTCGATTACAAAAAATCCTCAAAGCAAAATTCTTTGCCTTGAAGCTTCGTTAAATCAATGTAATTAAGGTTGTACAGCTCACTGTGTTTCCGCACGGAGGATAATTACTAGCGCACACAACAGGTTGACGCTTCTGTGGACACAAGACCGTTTATATTCTGTCTACGCACAAGACTGACGGCCCAGATTACAAATGAACGAAGACGAAAATAGCGAGGGTCTAAGAGAAGAGACAGGCGAGAGAAAACGACAGAAAGTTTGGGGTCATTTTAAGCTGCAAACATGCTACTACATCATCTCTGTAGAAAACATCCAGTCTACTCATCCATTCCACGGAGCGAACCCGACACAAGGTAGCTAACTAGCGTCTGCTGCTCTCGTCCACCGTGCTGTTTTACACAACTAGCCTACAGCATGCTACTCTGCAAATAACGATGTTTTACCAACAAGCTAAAACGAAAGCTGTCGGTTTGTAACTGTTTATTAGTTTGCTACTAATCTTTGGAAACTTAGCTTCTGCCGGAGACAAACCGGCTCCTCCCCCCAGCATGGCCACTTAATATGCACGTCAAAGACGTCATCATGCCGGTGATGTCTGTTTCTTTATTCTTTCTCCTCACTCAGTATTAGCCTTCTGAAAATGTGTCCCCCAGAACAGTGTAGTTGAATGGACCTGCTGTAAGCTTTGTACAGTCACATTTACCCTCTGGTTAGTGAACAGCTCTTTTGCATATCCAGTGCAAAGAGCCAGAGGCAAGAAGGGGAAGGGGGTGAAAAATATTAACATTTGGGCCACCAAAAATGTACTTGGAATTTGGCAATAAAAAATGTTGCTTTTTCAAAAAAAACTTTTTTGTTTCCTTTTTTTAGTACACAGCAATAATAAATATTTACTATTGCTGTTTACTAAGTATTTCTTACTAAGTATTTCTTATCCGATTACTCGATAAATCGATGGAATAATCGGTAGAATACTCGATTACTAAAATAATCGATAGCTGCAGCCCTAGTGTTTAGTTGTTCATTATCAAAATCTGTGTTGCCCGTTCACAAACTTGTCCTTTTTCATGAATATTTACCTCCACCATCAATTCCAAGTATTCCTTTTAGCTTGAAATTTTGCATTTGCATTCGCATGAACTGGGGTAGATGCTCCATATTCATGCGCCATCTTGAAATACGTTAGCTGGTAAGGGACATACAGGACATACTGCTCTGCCTTTCGTGTTTTCGCTGTCACATGATAAACTCACAGGTGCTGCTAATGCTGCTAATGGGTATCGTAGCTTTCCGGCCCCGGCAAGTTTGAAGAAGGAAACATGGAGGACCACACATATCAAAATCCAAATTTCAGGAACAGGAGTCTTCTTCTTCGCCCAGAAAAAGAAAAAGGATATTGAAAAGAGCAAGAGACCGGCTTTTTGAAGCGTGAAGGCTACCGTAGCTGTAATACGTACTTTGAACAGCGTGGTGCAAGAGAGTTGATTGCGATATATGATATCAACGCTAGATGGGAGAAATTCCTACACATTGGACCTTTAAGGAAACACATTGACAGAAAAAAGGAAACCCTGTGAAAGTTCTGATGTTCGCAAGTGCTTACATCAACTCATTTATGACTCTGTTCTCTACAGGTATGAAGAAAACAGTCATTGTTTGAATTATTAAGACAGAGAAAAATGTAAACATATATACATTGTTAAAGATGTGCTGAGTTAAGCGTCACCTGATGACATAGAAGAGCATAGGCCTATGTGCCCGGGACAGCCCTGGCCCAATTTAACTCCCCAGTTTCTACACATCGACACACAAATAATGCAAGTAAAATGCAAGCTGTTACTCAGCCTGTGGAGATAGCTGTATTGATTAAAATAGTAGCATATCTGTTCATAGTAGCATATTATGTGTGTCAGATATCCTGCTATTGTTTTTATGCTGCTATTAATTATTGTTTATTTGCACATTGAGAACTGCTCTTATTTTTACTTTTTTTATTTTATAGTTTTTTTAATATCAGGGAGTGCATCACAATTGTGTTGTATTGTTGTCTTTCACAGCAGTATAAATTACAATACAGTCTTAAGTCCTATGATGGACAACAAAATGCAGCAGAAACGCCTCCTGTATAGAAATGCATGGATTTATTACACTATGCTACACTATCTGGAAAAATAATTTTCTGTTCACTCCCTATTATGTAATAGCAAAATGTAAAAAACAGTTAAAACATATAACCTACTGTACAGCGCATGCCAGATATTTCCTAAGTTCAAAGTCCTCTCTGAACATTTTGCAGAGTAACTCAAATCCAATCCAATCAACACATTGAAAAAAGGTTGGTCTTTGTGGAAGACAAATGGGACACATGTCATCAACTAAGTACACAATGGCATATATTGGTTGAAATATTCAACATAGCATTGCATTGCTCAATTGTGACACATTTATGCAATCACAGGAGTGTCCCCACACTCACTTACTTAATTCTGTCAGTGTACCAATGCATGACTGAGAGTTCAGCCAACACTCAAATCTTATTCCAAGATAGTTATAGTTACTGCATATAAAATAAAGGTAACACACTGTCATCCTTCTTCTATGAGCACACGTAGAGTCCTCTAATGGACTTTATAAGCTTGTCAAATCACTCAGTAATGTGTGCATAATGACATTTTCATGTAATGCTTTTGCCATTCAGGACAGACCCACCAATACTTCCTGGTTTAAATTGCTATGGTATTCAGGCATAAGTTACAAGGTGTAACGTGTGTGTGTGTGTGTGTGTGTGTGTGTGTGTGTGTGTGTGTGTGTGTGTGTGTGTGTGTGTGTGTCTGTGTGTCTGTGTGTGTGTGTGTGTGTGTGTGTTTGTTTTTTCTCTCTTTCACACAGGAGTTGCTCTGTAATGGACTGTATGGCTAAACATGATGCTTCACTCTTTGCTGTGACACTAACGAGACACAAAGTTATGACCTTAAGCACCAACTGCAGTAGGAGGAAAAGGCCAGGCAATGCAAACTGGTCCTGACTGGCCTTACACACTGCTACAAGCAGGCCAACAACAAAACGACCAACCTTGGCTGCTTTTCTGAGGCAATCACAGGAAGGCCAGTGGTCGCCACACTGCCTATGACAATCATGGAAATAAAGGATCGGGAGGGTGAAGTAGAACCTCTGGTACTTCGAGGTCACAAGTGAAAGAACGAGAAAGTGACTCTCTTCTTATTGATGCCAATGTACCTGGAACACAGATGGACAGAGGTGCAAACCCTTGCAGAAGCAGTGGAACAAGGAGTGGGAGCCCAGATCTATAGTCGTAAAAGCAGCCTGCCTATTTCCACGCAGACACCATTGCCTACAACATCTACCTGGTACACATCACGTGCTGCCACAATAAGACTAGGGCAGGAAAGGAGAGCATTGCATCAGGGAACATGGCCACACTTGATCACAGGTAAGTATCTTAGTTGTTGTATTTGTCAGTTGCTGGAAGACGGTGGAAACTGGGTTACAGTATGTTATAACATCCATATCTGCAACAAGTACTGAGGTTAGAAGGTTATTTGGCTTATCCTGATTAGCTGAACCAGTATGTAAATATGTAGAGCCCTGCCCAGCCAGAGTAAATGGACAAGCCTATAGACCCTGTTATGGTCCTTTAAGCCACCATGGATCCATTTTTCTTATTTAACAGGTATTATAATTGCTTTTACCAAACAGTATTGAGTAACACTGTGTGACTAATAAAGCGTACTATGGTGTACTGTGATAGAAGCCTGAAGAAGAAAATGTGTGGAATGAAGTGTGAAGTTTACTTGGTTCTTTCTTTGGACAGCACATAAACAGTTTTTAAATGAGAGAAATTGGGATTGAGGACCCAGAGGAATCATTTCAAAGGCTACTCAGGTAAAAATAACACTGTCAGGCACAGTTACTAGCAAAGAACTAGACACTCAGTGCAATAATTCCAAAGTCAACATGCTACGTCTCAGTCCTCAGGAATTTTTCATGAGCCACCACTTATCTTGTCATATCATATTTCTTCCACCAGCTTTTTTGGAGGGAAGAGAAAAGACACCTTTAGGGCAAATTATTCTCTTTTAATCATATCACTCCGTATGGCTTGAGGAGATCTTTCCATGCCTTTTGAGTCACTGAAGCATGGGCCACTAATGCACACACACCCACAAAAAAAGAAAGCACACAATCATACAAACAGACATCCACATATACAGTATGTATTGGAACAGCAGCAGTTAGGTGTCTTTTTTTATCTGAAAGCAAGAAATAAGACTCTGCAGGAAAATAAAAAATACAAGAAGAAATCAAGGAACAAAGTGGTGTCTAGAGTTTCCATCACAAGTGAAATCCCAGATTTTCTCACTCACTGTTCATGGAACAAAATCGAACAACTTTATTCTGGAGTACAGTCAGTGCAGGAGGGAGCCATAAAATATAAATTATACCACATAACTCTATACCTCCCAACTGAGCCATTTGGTTACAACTATACTTCTGTTCGTTACACAAGTCCAGCGTCTCTATAGCGTCGACATGAGTTATATTCTAGCCCTGCTGAAGAACGTATGGATTACAAGTGAAATGTAATTTCCCTTCCGATCGGACAGTTGCCACCCAGTGACACTGAAGTGTTTATTTTACACAGTTGCCGGTAATTAGTTCTGGACAGAATCAATTAAGGCCACCTCCAAATTACAGCTGAAAATGTAGGAATCATGACCGTGTCTAGTAGGAAGAAAGAAAAATGCAGCAGAGGGTTATTTCTAACGGCTGAGTTGTGCTAAAAGTGTTCTATCATTTCTCACTTTAAACAAATAAAGACAGAGGGAGTGTGTGGCTTCTGCACACACTGGGTGTGTTCATTTACGAAGACCAAAGTTTTCCTTATCCTTCCTTAAGGAATATGATAGTGTTTGGATACCCATGTGAAATGAAGCCCGTAGAAAAAAAAGACATACAAAATGTAACACGTGTAAGTACAAGTATCAGTTTACAGTTCAAACACAGCTTGTAGCACTGAGCCTGATTTAAATCTCATTAACTTGCCATTTCCAAGAGTGATCTATATTCACACTACAGAGACAATACTATCGTTTAGCAGATTATAAACTGTTGTACAAGAGGTACAAGACTAAACACATCTTAAATGCTAATGTGGTAACAGCTATTAACCCTATTCAGAATTATTACGCTATTTATTTCTCTTTTTTTCACAGGAACACTGACCAAATTTCATAATGTATTCAGAGGAAACTGGAGAGTTTTCATGAGTGTAAGTGTGTGAAGATTTAGTTTCTTACTTTGTGTGCTGAGGTACAAAAAATATAATTATGTCTACTATATGTATATTGTTTTAAATCAAGTATGTCTCATGCTGTGCTCTTTATTAAATTAGGACTCCTGCCATCCAATTTGTTTGAACATTTCACAGTGTCTCTGTTTAGTCGCTAAAGCCTGCAGCTTCGGTTACAGAGATTTTCATTTCAAGCCACCACTAGGTATATGACCCCACTCCCCCTTTCAAAATATTACCTTTTCTGTCACTGCCAAGACACACTATCAGTCACTCGAGAGATTATTAGGGCTGAGGACAGATGGAGAGGAGCAGAGCCGTATGGGTGCATCAGTGACCCACTCCTGGATAAGAATAACACTACAAGAATGTTGCTTTGAAGTTGTTGATGCTGAATATCTATAACTGTTAGCGCGAGTGAAAGTACATATTTCCCTTCATCTAAAATAAATGTTTGTTTTTTTCTGCCTGCTCTGCCCTTACACACATTTCCTTTCACCCGTGCATCACTGGGGTTAAGCTCTTAACATTAGAGCGCAGCCTCTTCATGACTAAAATTGTACAGAAAAGGCGTCTGAAAATGAAGGTCAAGTAGTGATTATCTCCCTCAATTAATCACATAAAATATGGAAATAAGCAAGTACACAAATGAAAAGAACGGAGAGCAGCAAAATACGTATATAAATGTACCAAATGGGATTTCAATAGATCCTTTATACAATTAGCACCAATGCTTTTCAAATAAAGAGGTAGGGAGTGAGAAAGTAAGAGAAGCAGGGGAAATGGAGAGGGTGGTGGTAGAGGGAGAAGAGGAGGAAAGACTTCTCGATGTGAGCAGTAATCAGAGGAAGCCAGCAGGGGGGACAGGGAGGGTTGGAGGGGTCAGAGCGGAGCACCACTAAGCAGCCTTTCTCTTCATTAGCAGCCTCTCTAAGGGGGGCGTCACAGGCCTACCTGTCCAGCAGCTTATTGAACCGACTAACCAGTGGCTCCCACCCCACACACACACACTCTCACACACACTCCACTCTCTGATTCCCACAGACCCAGAGGAATCACGACCTAGCTGCAGTCTCGCTGACAACTTTAACTTTTTCTTTAACCTCACGCAGCAGCGCTAAAGGCTGAATCCACTCAGTGCATAACGAGGACATTTACCTCAACATTTTCACCATTATTTTATGTGGACTTTTGTTGTCCAACCTTTTCTGTTGTTGCCTTTTTTAAGTTCATGTATTTTCCTGCAGCAACACACCAGCACGTATTCTCTGCCAATAACTCTGAGAATGTACTGAGTATAATTTTCTGACACACAAGAGAGAGAGAAACAGAAACACACACATAAAAAGAAATGCCGGCATTTTAGCTTGTGTGACTTGTGCCGTAAAGGAAATTTGAATTGTACAGATCCCGGACTGGTCTGGCAGGGAGAAAGCAGCATGGAGATAAAAGTAATGAAATGACACTCCAGGAATGTAAATTGGCATTCTTCAGTGTAGTAGCAGCACCAGCTCAGGCTCATGAAACATCCCTGACACACACTCAGACCAGGCCAAAATACTGGGCTACCCATTAATCTCACACACATCTCACTGATGAAAGTGTGAAGGTACTTTTGTGGTGCTTTTAAGTGAAGCCATTCATCTCAATCTCTCTCTCACTGTATCTCTTTTTCTACCCCTCTCCCTCCATCTTCCCTGTCTCCTAAAGCATTCAGATATGTTCACGCAGAAATGTCTTACACTGACATGAAATGCCTCTGTGTACTTCTGTTTGTGTTTCACCGTCGCAGGTTGGCCAAGAGTTCACTGGGTATTCCTTTAGAAGTACCGTAGCACATAAACAGGCAATGAAACAAGTGTATGTAGCAACAACAAAAAAAGAAGTCAGATTACAGTGTTGTTCAGCTCCAATAAACAGCATCGTAAAAAGCAACAATATAATGACCTAAAGCTTTTGTTTGCATTGACATCTAACACAGCCAAACGTGTCTGTTTTTGTATAAGACACTCTAAAAAGACTTCCACAAACAGACCAAATATTAACTGAAACAAAACAGTGAATATTTCAAGAAATCAATAAAACGTTGCATTAAATACAGCATGCACTACAAGAAGGAATTCTGAAGAAAGGTGAAGCAAGATTTTCAGCAGAGGGATTTTAGGCCTGAAAAATAACTTGAGAAATGTTGTTGCCATGCTATGAAATGAAGCCTGATCACATTTATTGAAGTAAACACATACAGTATAAGGTATGTTTATTATATGTGTTTGCTATCTAAGGACATTGCACTAAATCGCATTGAGTTGTAGCATTCAGTGGTTTGCATAGGTTTGTAAATGTTAAGGCTAAAATCTACAGGTAGCATAAAGTGGCTTACGACATAAATAAAATGTAAACAAATAAACAAAATGTTTACACTGTATCTGGAGTTTAAGATTTGCCCCTAACGTCACGTAAAGGTTTTTAATTAATATATAGGGAGCAGAGAACACTTTCAAGGCGTGACGAAAACAAACTATATTAAGTGACTGAAGTAATAATTCGTTGACTTAGCCTACTTGGAATGTCACAGATTGTAGGTTTTATTTCTGATTATGGCCTTAATATGCTCCCAAATGCTAATGATTACTATTGATTTTGTAAAACAAAGAAGGAGAGGAAAGGAAAGAAAAAGCTAAACTAGCAGAATAAATTCTTTTTCTTCTAAATGTAGGCAAATACGCAAATGAGCCATATAAATCAGAAAGTGTGGGACATGAAGTTACTCATTTAGACTTGGTTAACTTTGCATCTGCTCTGATGAGTTCAGATGACGGAACAGCACTGAAGTTGTAGGAAAAAAAGACCCCAATTCCATAATATATTATTGTGGTATGTTTCATCTTAATAACTTAAGTAAGCACGAGCTGAAAAATCATATTTACCATTGCTGCATGTTGTATCTGACAGACCCTGGGGCTCCTGGCACTTTTCAAAGTTGGCGTCCTCAAAAAAGTCTGATTTCGCCCTCAAGTGGGGAACTTTCTCCTCTTCAATACTGCACGCTGGCCGAGGTGGTTCACCGTCGGTGTTGCTTTCACAAACGTATCTTTGCCGTTTATCACAGTTTTTAGTATACAACAATGGGAAAACTGTCACTCTTTTTTTTTATCCCGAAGAGAGAATCAGTGTGCCCGGGCGTCTTCACTGAGAAAAACGCGCGGCAGGACGTTTGGAAACGCGTTGGTCTCACGGAGAGGAACGCACGACCACGACACTCTGTCCCCTCTTCTTAAACCGTAAACTGAAGAAGTCAAGGAAACAGTAGGGATAGCTGACAAGCAGAAGCTGTGTTGTAACGGCTTGTCCTACCTTGAGAAAAACGCTTAAAAAAACGCCTTCCTACACTCCCCCGATGATTTCCTTCTGCAGAGTCAGCGCAGTGCGCCGAGGAGAGCTGCGGACAGTCCGGGCTAGAGAGAAGGTGGCTGTGAATTCAGTGTTTCACATGCCGTGTAGGACTGTAACCCGAGTGATTGTGGGTCGAGAGAGTTTCTGTGCCCGATGATCTGATTTACGATGTTGTGTCAGGAGAAAGAGTCGCATCTTTGTGCGACAAAAACGTGCCAAACCCCTCAATAAATCGGCAAAGAGAGGCGCATTTACAGCACGAGGATTACTTTCTCTCTGGTGCTTAAAGTTCAGATGTATTGTAGTCAAAATAATCTGTATTTTAAACAATATCACCTGTAAGAAAATCTATCAAATGCAGCCAAACAGGAAATGAATAATACAAAATAAATACAAATGTTTTTGAATTTCTTGCCATCTTTTAAACAGTGTGTGTAACTTTTGCGGGCTACAACAAGCTGCATTTCATTAAAGTAAACTTTCACTTTTTTCACTTTCTCTGCCCTCGCGGGTACAGCGCACGCCTCATGCGCTTGGAGACACGCACACGTGTTTTAGGCAGCAGCAGGAAATACTGCAGGGATGTGACACTGATGATTTCCTAAGTTGTGTCCCTCACATCCCAGAGAAGCGGGCGCGCTCATTAAAGTTTCATTGTGCACTTGTTTTTATGAGGATTTGCTCAACATTTGACTGAGACATCTCAAGAGTGAAGAGTTAAAGGAGCGAGGGGTGCGCGTCTGCGTGTGTGTGTGTGTGTGTGTGTGTGTGTGTGTGTGTGTGTGTGTGTGTGTGTGTGTGTGTGTGTGTGTGTGTTTTTAAGGATAGAGTGGAGCAGAAAGAGAGACATACAGTACAGCGGTCCTCAGAGTGGCTGCCTGCCTCATGCAGCCTGGCTCCTCCACTGGGGTGAGAGGCAGCAGAATCCCAGTCAAGCGTCTGGAAGCCCCACTTGCATGTTTGGTCAAGGGGTAAATAATAGATCAGGGATTAGGCTTGTAATTCATTCCAGGGTAACAAGCTACTGAGGTCCCAGGATATGCATATTCACTCCTTGGCCAAGGCCGTGGGAGAGCGAGGACCATATGCTATGTTTGTCAGAAGGCTTACATCGCTAATTAAACGAGATATTACGTACTTATATGAGCAACAAAACAAAAATCCTTTAAAGGACTGTCCAGGAAAAAAAAAAACAAGGTGATTGATTTGTTGTTTTGTTTGGACTTCCAATGCATTGATGCTGCTTTACTTTGACTCAGGAAGTGTTTACTATTCAGCAGTGTTGATTAACCATATGACGCAGGGGGCTGTGGATTAGTAATATGACATAAACTGCACATTATAGAAAAACATGACCCTTTTTGCTTTGCTGTTAGCATGTTGCCAAACTATCACATGAAAAATCTCTGTTGCAACAAACACAAGAAGTGCGATAGCATAGTTATGATAGTGGGTGTGTGGATAGCCATATAGGACCCACTGTTTTGCTTCAAACTATTTCATTAGGTTATAATTGTTGGAACAATTGTGCTTCTGTACAGGGTTGCTGAGTGGGCTGCATGGGCAGGGTCAAACATCCCATTCTCTTATTGTGGTGAAGCAAAAAGTTCATTTAGAATTGTAATGTTCTGATAGAGGTATAGATCTAAGCCCAGGTACAGGGTAGTATGTGTAAGGGGCAAAATTATATTTACTCTAGTTTGCAACAGCAATTACATGTAAAAAGAAATGTATTTTAAGCAAATAAGTGAGTGAGTGAGTGAGTGTTTAACCGCAAATCTTTCATACAAAAGGTATCTACAAAGTGTTGACTGACAAAGTAAGTACAGTATCCACTCTTCTGCCATATCTGCTCATAGCAACTGATGCACAATTGATGTTTTCTATGGTTATGTTTAGGTCATTTGTTAAAGTGCTCATATTATGTTTTTTGGCTTATTCCCTTTCCTTTATTGTGTTATATATTTTTTTGTGCACGTTATAAGTTTACAAAGTGAAAAAGCCCAAAGTCCATCCCAAAGGCACTTACCATCTCCAACAGAAAACACTGTTCACACACTGCTCCAAACAGCTCTATTGTAGTCCAGCCTTAACTTCCATGACGAACGTGCGTCACTTTGTAATATGCTATAATGCTCACCTAGCTGCTAGCATGCCACTCCCTCATACTCTGCAACTGACAAGCTAGCAGTACTTGCTGCGCATGTGCAACTCCCAACAAAGATGGGATAGAAGTGGGATGTCTCACTCTGTAGCTAAAACAGAGAGCTCAACACACAGGGTGAAAAGAGGAGCTGCAGCAATGTGCACTACAACAAATATATGGTGTTTTCTGAAAATTAAATCACATAAACCTATTCTGGTACAACCTCTAAATGCAATTATGAACCTGAAAATTAGCATAATATGAGCACTTTAAGTTACATTTGGTTAGGGAAAAATGGGGGTCTTAATTAAACAAAAGTCAACACAAAGTTAAAGCATGAGACATGTTTACTGTGTTAACATTTAACCGCAACCACGATCTTATCTAAACCTTTACCAAAATGCTAGTCTTCCATTGCCAGACCTATGTCCACAGCACTGTGAAGCAGGTCTGGCTACACCACAGATACATTCTGGTATAGGAGAAAAAAACACACTCCGGGTTGATTGCATTTCTTTAAACCAATCACACACAATCGCACTAAGTTCTGGACACAGTGACGGTGGCTCTGCAAATAGTCTTGGGAAGGAACATGTTTGGTGGAACATTTGCAGTCTGCAAAAGAAAACGCTACATAAAATATTAAGGGAAGTAAACTGTTCACACAATACAGTAATGTAAGCTATTTAAATTGGCTGGTTACATGGTTAAGCGTTACTTACCTTGTAGGGGCCTATTTGGTAACCAAATACATGCAGTGACCCATTCAACCCTGTACAGGTACATCTGTGACGGTGTGACATGTTGACATGCATTTTGCTTTAGACATCAGAGTTACACCTATTGTACATATAAATGTTAGTTTTGGATTATGGCACAACAAAAATCATAACTAGGTATTGGTTAATTTAACACGTTTAATAAAACTAATCATTGCTTTCAACTTTTAAATGAAATGGAGCAGGGCACTATGTACTTGAGCCAATAATTGAGTGATATTTGCTTACTGATATATCCATGTCAGTGTATATGTCAGCCAATAAATAAGTAACAAGAAATTGCAATACAAAAATGCCAAAGATACTGTTGAGGTAATTTACATAATTTCCTAAGGATGCGTTTCAGCCGCTTCATCTTGCTGCTGAGAGAACAGATTCCATTTTATTCTATTTTCTTCTGTTTTATGCGCATAAGGACAGCTCTTTGCTCTGAACAATGCCAAAACTTGGGTGGCTGCACAGCATTACTGTGCCTGAACACATCCTTCATAGAAACTGATCGCATAGCGTGTCCACCACAGAGCAATGACAAGTTGGTTTTTCAACTATAAAATATCACATACAGTACATATTGTGGTGCCAAGTCTTTAAAAATCAAGCATAAACAAGCAAAAATGTTGGTGGTAATATCGGTAGCCTCAAAAAATATACAGTATCACACGAGCTCTACTGTGTACCAGCCTGGCATTCAAGTGGGCATTAAATATATACTGTACTAGTAACTAGTAAAGGCAGCTTGATAGAGAAGGAGAGTACATGTTTATTTGTCCCTGTGACAGGATCCCACTGTTCACTAATTATCCAGCGGGACCACTGATAATGAGCTATTGAACCTGCTACTGAAGTGTTCCACCTCCTGGGAAGGCCATCAGCTGCTGCACTGCACTCGCAGATCCATCAAATGCACAGAGGTCCTCCTGTTCATTAAGTTCCAGTCACTACCAAAGCATAGACAGGTCCAGAAAGGTCAGTTTAACCATCTTGAGAGCCGTTGAGACTTCTCAAAGAACTGGCTCATAAATTGTCTTCGCAAATCAGGAGGCCGTGTTTCTTTATTACTACTACCAGTGATGGGACATTTCTGATAGAACATAGATGTCACACTTATGGTAACTAACTATGTTTTTTTTTCTCTTAGATAAGTTTATTTGCCTTAAAAGGCTTCATACAATCTATATAACATACAAAAACTAGATTTTTTTTTTACCCTGGAATTGGATAAGCAAAAATTTAAACAGCAATTATGATCATTTAGGTATCAAATATTTGATAATAAAAAAGGAAAACATTTAATCAACAACTGTAAAGTAAAACTGTATTACAGATACAGTTTTATGTCTCTATTTCTTACTTTGATCCCTTCAAATGCATAGAGAAGGACGCATATGTTGGAAATAAGACCAATACTTTTCTCATCTAAAAGCTGTTTTCCAACTGGACAACATTTACTCAGGGCGATCAATGTCCCATGTCCTTGGTCTCCTCTCTCATACACAAGGGAAATATGAACTTAAATACAACCTCACCACCTTAATTTACCCTTTCACCAAGCAAAGGACAAGCTCTCTAGTATAGAAGCCCAAGGGAAATAGCCTGACTCCTTGTTCCCACACATCCTGAGGGGGCTGACCGGGGTTGGGATGGCACACTAGTTGGGTTAGCTGTGAGTGAGGGTAGCCCTGAGATTCATGGCACTGTGGATACACACAAACACACACGCACACACACACACACACACACACACACACATATACGCTGCTGCTGCTGCCTCTAAGAGGTGCGTCTTGTGTGGATCAATTCCTCCTTTATGAGGGCTCTCGTCTGTTGAGGATAGGACCAGAAGGTCATCAGATGGGAGTCAAACAGAGGTCCGTACGCCATCTCATTGGGGCAGGGGTTAGGACACGAACAAGGGGGCTTGTGCACACAGCATGTTGGGGGGCTTTTGCAAGGTCAGTGGCATCACATGCATACAGGAATGCACATGATTGCAAAGACAGTGTAAGGTTTGTCATAACTGGGAAGGTTTGAGCTAGAATTGTCTGATTTAGGTGCACAGATATTGTACAGTATGTCTCAAGGCTGAAAAGAGGGAAGAGAAGTGGTAATCAATGGATTCCCTGTCCTGGGGTTTTGTAAGGCAGTCCAAGGTCTCACAGGATTCAGCATGAGGATGGCTCACATTTGAGGTCAAGAGTGGCTGATATTTCTCCCACGGACTCCAGCGAGTGATATAATATCCCTCATCGGATCATCGTTTGAATAGAAATGTGTACAAACAAGCTTCAAAATTGAACATTAATTTATTAAGCAATTTTAAAGATTTGTCATGGCCAATTTCAATTGCAAAAGGCACCCAGTGTGATAACAGCTAATTATGATCTAATTTTATTCAACAAGAAAACATTAGACATTCAACAAATAGAGTCATCAGCCGTGCTACAAAGTGGCTGTGTTCAAAGACTTATTTTAACTCGCACATGTTGGAGCCTGTCTCATTTCACTGCAGGGGGGGGTGATGTTCTACTAAACACTGTGCAGGTTTGATATCCCAACTGGCATTTGTACAATCAATGTTCCTTTAAAGCTGGGGACTTGTGACTCTTTAGTGTCTATTGTCATCTCCAGCAGTTCTCAGGTTCTTGCCTCCCTCAGCATCAAAGCTAGGCCACATTAATGCAGACAATATCCCCACTTACCTGAGGCGGCAGGCGGAGACTGTGCTTTCACAATTCTCCATGGTGTCATGTTTTTCCCCGGGATGTGCCTCTCTTCCTTCCTCTGTCAGCATCGGCACAGCAGGGCTTGTCATTTGGTTCTTGAATTTTTCATGCAGGTGGATTTGCATGATCACAGTTCTGTGTCACTTCTTCCCCTGGTAGATTAAATGCTGCCTAGCACTTGAACTTCCCTGTGACTCCGTTGAGGCAGAACAGAAGTGAGACAAGCATGGTTATTGGGATTGTCACTGCAAGAGCTGTCTTGTTCTAAGGGGTGGCTCTTCACATTTTAACAGTTGGGCAATTAGACACGAGAGGCCCACAAAGACGACTTCAAACAAGGGTCGGTTTACATTTGCTACTGTATTGTTTACATGTGCGGCTATATGTCTGAGTCAGTCATAGTCTGTGGCATTTAGTAAAGAAGTTAAACCATGCTGTGAAATTTTAGTGACAGCGTATGTCATTTGGTTGGGTAGGGCACATAATATCAGCAACAAAACCATCTGTTTAATCCAGCTGTACGCAGTATTCTACATATGAACTAGTGTTATAAGTGATATATCTCTCCATACACTCCACAGATCATAACAGCAACTCAAGACGAAAATATCCTTTGAGCTATGATTTATGTCAACAGATATCAATTTTAGAGATCTCATTTATACTATACTACGAGTATGACTCTTGGGTGAGTCTCTTTTCAGTTGCAAACCCACAATTCCCATGACTGCCAGGAAACAAGCTAATGATCGAGTGTTCAATTAAAGATTATTTCTTCACTTTCCTTTACAGAGACTGGTTCTATATGGTACGTTAATTAAATATGCTATCAAAATAACATTTAACAGTGTTTTTAAAGAACATTGAGCCAAATGACAATACTGCTGCAACATACTTATCTTAATCCATTATAATCATTTACATGTTATTTATGTAAGGGAAATGTGTTTTGAGTGTTTGATCTTAATGATGCTTATCTACAGTGTGCATCTTTTGCCCAAGTATAATCTGGCCCCAAGAAGCAGGTTTAATAGACAAATAGACAAAGTAAATTAGAAGACAGACCAAAAATCACTATCACATATGCAGGTTTTTTTTCAAATTGATTAAAAGATGAAAAACTGATTTTAACCTGTTTCATACATCCAATAAAAGCATTTAGACGAAAGAAGTGAAATCAAATAATGACAGAGGTTGAGGTGAGTGTGGAAATGCAGGAAGCACGTCATTGGTGATATCAAAGAGATCTGGATTAATCTGTCATTAGTAGCAGACAACAAACACTTTAAAGAGGGAGATACAGTTTGCTTCAAGACATAAAAACAAAAACACGAAAAAAGCTGCAGCAGGCACTGTTAAACATGGTGGATCATGCCTGTGTGGAACATGTAAGCAACTGGAAATGACTTGGGCCAAATTATACGCATTTGACGATGAAAGAGGAAAGACGAAAAAAAAAAAAGATCCCTTTGAGTTACCAACTTCCTCAGAGAGAATTGTGTTAATTTGACTTCCTATTGACTGTATTTTGCCATATGAGCTGCCTCTTAATTAATCCCTTTCAAAGTTTCTTAATATAATTTAATTTAAGTGAATTTAATTTAAGTGAATGACCTTTGACCTGAAGATGAAGGTGCAACTGCAGGAACCAGACTTAAAATCCTGTTGCAGATGTATGATGGTCATTTCTCACGACAAGGGAGAGAGACATAGATAGAGAGATAGATAGATAGAGAGAGAGAGATAGAGAGAGAGAGAGAGAGAGAGAGAGAGAGAGAGAGAGAGAGAGAGAGATAGAGAGAGAGAGAGAGAGAGAGAGAGAGAGAGAGAGCGAGCGAGAAAGAGAGAGAGGCTTGTTCACAAATACCATGTGTCAGTTTGAACGTCTGAACAAGAAACAGTGGGCAGGCAGATGTTGCGCATTATGTACCAGTCTACTGCCTCTAAAATTGTTCCGCAAATGAGGATCTTAATGAGAGGCTGTGTTCGTGGGTCAAGGAACAGCCTAATCATGCTAAGTCAATTGCATCTTTTCTCTTTCTGTGTGTGTGTGTGTGTGTGTGTGTGTGTGTGTGTGTGTGTGTGTGTGTGTGTGTGAGGCAGAGAGCAGATGAACCAACATTTGTCTGACTGAAGAGGAGTGCCAGTCATCATATTTCTTCATTTTCCTCTCTCACCCTGTGCTCCAAATCTGACTGGACACTTAAGTACATTAGCCACACAATATGGAGTTGTCTTGTCTCACCAGCAAAACAGATGTCAAACACGTGTCTTTGTTCATTTTCCCTTGCTTGCATCTTGTACTCAAAGCTTCCACTGAGGATTCAGAGATACAAAATGTATTGTGCATAATGTCTTTGACCTTACAATAGATCATTACATGTAAAACCAGGCAAATATCAAATATCAACAGGGGTGAGATACAGTAAGTGTGTCTATTAAATGAAAAGCAACATTTTAAACATTACTGCCATATAAAGATCAATATCATATCTTAATGTTATTTCTCTTTGCTGTAATTTGTGTGGCTGTTGAGCTTTGATATAACAGCAGGGATTTACAGCCTTGTTAAACAGCACTTACAGACACAGATCATTCTATGTAGTTTGTGTGTGTGGTGTGGTGAGGTGTGTGTGTGTATGTGTAATAGCACAAAAGCTACACAACACCTCACCTGTAACTTTGACACATTGTGATATTTCTCTGACTGTCTGAATTTTTTGTGACATTTTATTATTCCACCTTTGATTTTCAATTACACTACTGTTATTTTTAAGGCTCTGTATACAAAATGTACAATGTATAAAATATGGACATGACATATATACATCTTCTTCTTCTTCTTGAAAGTATGTGCTCGTCAAAGCCCATAAGACTGCTTTAACATTTTAAAGGCATTATATTTAATTTCTTAAGGGATATAAATGTTTTATAAATTGTTTTGATATTGTATTACTCCTAAAAATACAAGTGCATGTTTTAATTAAAATCAGATTTTATGTAAAACAATAAGTAATAACTTCAAAGTACATTTTAGATGTGTGTACAGAATAATAAAAACTCACATTATTAACAAATTTCACTGATTATTTTGTAACATTGACTTTTTTAATGTAGATCCAGTATTTTGAATATGCCCTAATAATTATGTTTGGAGGGGACTTGATATCCAAAGGCTTTTTTCCCAGAAAGCATCATGATTTTTCATAGCAGAAAAAGCATCCACAGTATTAGATGATTAAGATCATTTAGAGCTTATAGATTTGACCCATGGTGGTTCGGCCTTGATCTTAATCGTTCCTCAGAGTTGGTCTTGGTCAGCTAAAATGTGCTTCTGATGAGAGTCCAGTGGGAGGCATGGCTGATTGAAGAAGTCACCACCAGGGCGATTTTATGTCAAGTTATCTGGAGCCTATAAAAATCATATCAAATCAAATCATGATTATTTGTCACATTCACAACAACCACACACAACACTATGTGCAGTGGAATTTGTTTGTGCCTAACTCCAGGAAGCAACTAACAAACAGTAAAAAAAGAAAAGAAAAATAGAATAAAATACTGTAGAATAAAATAACCAAATTAAATAAAATGTGTTACAAAAGAAAGAAACAATAAAACAATATATCAGTATGTTTCAGAAAATTGAAATAAAACAGTGAAACAATGAAAATAGAATGAGTTTCAAAAAATTGAAAAAATATAGTCAATGCTTATAACATATTATTTATATAGGCCTATTCCAGGCAATGAATAGCAACAGTGGGTGCTGTTCTTTGAATTGAATCACTGGAGTGGTGTTTAATTAGCCTACATCAAACCCTGCATGCACACAATTTAGATTATTTGTTTAAAGATAAAGAAACACACATTATAGCCCAATTATAAGCCAACTGTAGGCTTACAGATTACATATATAATCAAATATTGTATTAACCTCTAAGGTTAGGTTTTTGGTCGCGTTTAATAGGCTAATCTTGTACATAAAATTGTATTGTAGGCCTATATTTTAAGTGTGTCCCTAGTAACCATAGACTACAGTCTATGGTAAAAACATAGGATTTGTGAAAAGTGTACAAGTTTGAACTGAAGTGTTTTCCTTAATAAGCCTATACAAAACTTAATTATGTTGAGGACCACTTGAAACAACCATAATGACTGCTTATGGTACGCGGATCCACCTTTGGAAACCAGTGCATTCGGATTCCATAGACAAGGATTCGGATCACTACTGCCGTACGTCAACTCTAGCCGTCGTACGATGACGTAATTACGTGACGCGGAGGGACAGCAACGGAAAACAGCGGGCTTGTTTGAAAGCAGGAAAGCGTTTCGGTAGTTATTGACAACGGTGTGATTCACTGAGAAAGTTTGTTTTGGTTTTCTATAAAAGGCTACAAATGGTACGTTTAATTGATAATTAAACTCTGGCGTTAAAGCATGTGGTGACGTTGTTCTGACGTATCTCGGAAGACTGTCAACAGCAGACAAGAAACGGAAAATATGAATGTTTCTAGTGGCTAACGTTAGCTAAGATGCTACAGTAGCACTAGCTAACGTTATGTTGTATTAGCGACGTGCTGTAAAGCTTCTGCTACGGTGTTGGTATCTGCTTGGTTTGGAAGTTACCGAAACGGGTAAGAGACAAACTGTGTACATTTTTTCTAAAGAGCGTCCTGTGAGCTTGATTGTCTCATCCTGCGAGTCTAAAGACTTTTCTTTTACTGTCTATGCTAAAGACATGTAACGTTAACGTTACTGACTAGCTAGCTAACGTCAGATGAACAGTACAAATCCCCACTCGATATTGCATTCAAAAAGATAAACTCGTTTCCAGATGAACAGTGTCATCGATGATTAAATACGAAGGGCTTATTACATGATGACAACTGTATACTCTTTTTATCCACTGCCACAAGTTTTCAAAGTGTGACTGACCTGACCTGACCTAAGTTCTTATTTTGTTTCCTTTTCAGTCCTAAAATGTCCTCCAAAGACGACACTCGCATCCTGGTTTTGGAGGAACAAGTAAAGAGTTTATCAGATGAGTTGATGCAATGTCAGGTGTGTATGAACTTGTGTTCAAAAGAGATGTGCACACACTGCTGGATTGTGGTATCTGCTATCTAAAGAATGTATTATACTATAGTAAACACAAATGTTTAACGCTTCCTAATAGCATGATAACATGAAATTGCTCTCAAATAGTGACATTTATTGAGTGAACTAATGACAGCAAGTTCAATCAGCAAATTTCCAGTCGTGTGTTTGTTTATTGGGATCTCCATTAGTTGTTGTCATTGGTCCAAAATATTAAAATAAAATACATGCTATAATATTCATCAGTGTTTTCACTTACAGTTCATACAGTAAACAGTAAAGTAACTACACTACCATTTCACCAACCCCTACATACTGTATACATTACAAATATATGGCATGCTGTTCTAGTGAGATATGGCTCTATAAATTATGGTTTTCTTCATAGCAGCGTCTTTGCTTGTGGTAGCATAATGTGATCCCTCCTCACCTTGTTTGATAACTGAGTTGACAATTGTTCACTGAGTGAACAGTGTGAATACTATTTTCTCAGTTGTCTATAATTATTACATGAACTGTTATTTTCACATATTTTAAATTTTCGTGAGCCTAATGAAGCAATGAGTAAAATTCATTGCTCTTACCAGTGTAACATTTTTGTCTGACTACATGTACATCTTACAGTTGCCATTGCCAGAACCTCTTGCTTCACAGTACCCACTAAATATCACACCATTTCTCAACTTACTTACCAATATATTTATTTTTTGAACAGATAAAAACATAATGTGTCATTGTGTAACATAATTAAAAAGTATTTCTGGGGAGATACGTTAACAATGCCTGCTGGAAAGTACATTAGCCAGCTGTTTCTGTTTCACCTCCACACATTTTAACTCATAAGACATTATCTAATGGTTATAGTTTTGAAGGTTTAGGACTAGCAGTTGAAATTGAAAAGCATATCTACTATCAGGGAGATAGTTATTATTTAAAGATTAGTTGATTTTACTAAGTTGCATAAGGCATAATTTAATTGTTTAGTTGCTACTACTGATTAGCTGCAAAAGTCTGTAAATGACCTGACCACACAAAGACAGTAAATAATGTGCAGCAAATATCTGCTTCCAGAGTACCCCCCCCCATTTTTCTATTTATTTAAATAAATACAAACACATAGAAATTGCTCGTGAGCAGATTTGAGAACCTTTCATCTTCACTTTGTAAGTCAGTTATTGAGGGAGGGTGTCCTTGCATACTCACCACCAGGTGGTGCCTAATAACATGAGTAAACTTAACCCAGTATTTGTCACTCTGAATATTCACATTACCTTGCTATACAGGTATGTAGACAGCTGTAGGGTTCAGCAGATGATGTGTTACATCTGAGTTTTTATTAGACTGTAGATGTCACCTGAAACGTGCCAGGAACATTTGTTGTGGTGCTGTTTGGCTATAACCACATGTGTGCCTGTTGTCTGTATATAAAGTTGTATAAACCTTTTCAGAGTTTATTCAGAAAAAGAAGTTTGACACATTCAGACACAAGGCATCTTTACAAACTTGTGTAGTGAGTGATGCAAAATGCATGCATGCACCTACGTAATTCAATAAACCAAAAAACGTAATTCATTTGTTTCCAATTCACTATACCGAGTATGAATAATTGACAGCTTAAATGCTCTAGACCCAATAAAACCCCCCACTTATTACAATCTCATGTATATTTTGAGCCCTTTTTCATTTTAAAATTAGAATTTATTAAACAATTTGTTGCTAACCATATGTATGATTTTCTTTCTTGTTTAATGTTTTCTAAGGTGTTTCCAGTGTTGGGGAAAGTAAATGAATTTGTATTATTAGGGGTGTTTGCTCATCTAATAACCCAGAAAAAAGCACAACTAACTGCTGTGCATCACTTATTTAATAATAGCACTGAGTAGACCTTTGTCCTACAAAGATTATGACTAGCAAATAAGAGCACATTTACACTGTAAACATGTAACATCCATGTTAAAATGTTTTTTTCAGTTGTAAAGTACTATACTCCTACAAGTTTAGCACTGATATTTTGTTCACTTCAGACAGTTCCTGCTGCCCTACATTGAACATTGAAGCCATCCTTGGTGGTCTTGTCTAGAGTAGAACATCAGTGATTCTGTCGATCTAATAGGAACCTTTAGTTGTGCAGTGTACCATTTAAATAGTGGCATTTGAATATGACTGATGTCTTAAGTCTCTGGCAAGATGTACTCCAGGACAGCCATTAACTACAAAGAGTCTCATCTGTCGGCCAGCAAATGTCCCTCCTAGATCATGCTAATTTTATTAATATGTGGCTGAATTCCAGTGGCTTTCTTTGGTATGTTCAGCCCATGGTGTTTTAGTGTCTAGTTTCAAAATGAATAATTCAGCCATCATCAAACACACATTCAATGCATCTTTAAGTACACATATGGCAGAGGAGAGATCTTGATGAAAGTCCTGACTGAACACTTGTCTGTGGAACGGCTAATAGCAGCCAAAGGCCAGGCAGAGGGAGACCACCTATTTCAAGTCAACCACGCTGCTTAATTTCATCGTTAGCTGCATTGCAGGGCTGATTTGCTGAGATCTCTATCCTCCTTTCCCCTGCTCCCACTCTGCACACACACACACACACACACACACACACACACACACACACACACACACACACACACACAAATAAATACAGAGACATAGATCTACAGTCCTTCCACTTATGTGTTCAGCTCATGGTCTTATCAAGGTCTGCTTCTGCCATTTTAGTAAATAATTGATTAGACACTATTTAAAAGGGGGTTAAAATTCATGTTTTAATTGGAGACCAGTAGATTCCAGTGGGAGGGATGACTTTTATCTTATGATGATGTGAACATAATTTATCAGATAATTTTATATTAAGTCGATTTGGTATAATTCTGTCTTTTAATGTCAGAAAATGTAGTTTTTAGATGTCCCTCATTAAATGTAATGTAGCTTCAAAATGTTAGAAAAAACAGAGAGACAATTTGAATTGGAAATGTGTCAGGGGCTGGCTGGGTTTCTCTACTTGAAGATGACTCTCTCTGTCATCAGTTTTGAGTTTCTTTGGGGCTAGTTACTTTGGAGCTGTAGTGGAAAACATATCTGGAGCGCAATTGATTAATAAAGCAAATGCAAGCTCGACTGCTGTGTTTTGATTTGGATCCCAGCTCTCCCCAGTCATAAATAGTGCATAATGACAAGTGTCAATGCCGGCTCCCCTTAAGTCGAAGGTCACATCTCTGCGATTCCTGTTTAGAGAGGCTTATGATTATGGAGGGCAGGCCAGATCAAAAACTATTTTGTACAAGATATTTAAATTATTGATTGACTACCCCTTCTGTCGTATACTAATGTCATTGAGCATCCTATTTATTTTTTTGTTTTTCAGTGTGAAAAGTACTGTGACTTGTAGCCTAAAAGCTATTTATCTTAATTAAGAATAACAGCTGTTGACTCGCTACATCCTTTATTTTCACAGGCAGACAAGGAGTTTGTGTGGTCCCTATGGAAACGCCTGCAAGTGGCAAATCCAGACTTGACCCAAGCTGTCAGTTTGGTGGTTGAGCGGTGAGTAAATTAATCTTTCAAACTGCTACCTGAGAAGCTCAGTAGCTGAACATTCCTTTATCTCACAAGTGAAGAGAAATATGTGTGAAAGTCGTTCAAGGGGTGTTTAAGGCACCTTGGCCATTCTTCTGGGGTTACGACGGAATCGGGTGCAGATGCTGATTTAAGCCTTCTTATCCCCGGTCTAGCAGTTCAACCATGGAAACCCTTTTAATGAAAACACTCCTCCTCTGCCGCACCCGTTCTGGACAGTTGAAACACTCCTGCCAAATACTTGTCTTTATATCGGATATATTGTAAGATTGAATATGACTTCTTTTGCAGGGTGGCTAAGCTGCACTAAACACAGTGGCATGGGAACTTTCAGAAAAGAACAGCGGCACAGGCCTTTTCACAGTTGATGCACAGTTGGGAAGATTAAATATATTCCTCCTTATTAGGATTTCCTTTTTTTTTATATTATATTATATTTTTATATTATTATATTTTTATATATGACTTTAAATATCTTTGATCACTGCAGTTTGAACACTGTTTTTTTTCCCACTTACATATGTTGAATTAAATGAAAAGCTTTATTCAATACTTGGGCTAGTTTTTTTTTAAAGATATTTTTTGGGCATTTTTTAGGCCTTTATTTGTATAGGACAGTTTAGACTTGAAAGGGGAGAGAGAAAGGGAAAGACATGGAGCAAAGGGCCGCAGGTCGGAGTAGAACCCGCGGCCGCTGCGTCAAGGAGAAAACCTCTATATATATGGGCGCCTGCTCTACCAGGTGAGCTAACCAGGCACCCCTTGGACTAGTTTTTTCCTTTTGAGGATACCTTAGAATGATATTTCTCTATCATGGGTGCATATCACGTACATTTTGAAGCCTATCAGTTGTTTGTAGACCTTTAATAGGGGTAAAACACAGTGCAGTAGCGTGCAGACTCAGAGTTCCTCTGTACCTGTGCCTCTCATTCCTTCTCCACACCCTCTTCAGTTCCTTTATAGCCCCATAGTAAACCCATCAAAGTATGTTGGTCCGCTGAGACTCGTGGGGAAACATGCACCCAGAGAGTGTATGTGTATTGTATCACCTGATGCGCAGGAGGATATTGACATGGTAATTGTGTCGACTCCAGTCAAGCGCTGGTGCCCACTGGGAACCGCCATTCACCCTCTCCTCCCCTTCCTGTGTGGATCTTGTAGAGTGATTGGTTGGTTGCTCAGGACATGGTGAACACAGCCCAATATACAAGGAGATGTAGCTAAGTCAGCCTGCGTTCCAGCTCCTCCAGAGACACCAGATACTTATTTCAGTGCCTACCAGGGGAGAGGGCTGATCAGAAGAGGCAAAGAGACGAGAGAAAAGGCCTCACAGATGGGAGGTGTAGAAGGAGCAAGTGGTGAGTGGAGGGAATGGGTGGCCCCTGGTGGTCTAAAGCAGTTGAAACAAACAGGTCCCCTATTGATGCCTTATTTTTGCCTCCCTAAAAGTTCATTATGATAAAAGAGGTGCTAGTGGGCTATAGAGAAACGTTCAGAGTTTGGTGCAGCAGCAGGATAGTACAGTAGCTCACATTTTATAACTGATTTTCCCATTTTCTTATCGATAATACTTTTCTTAAAGAGTAGTTTGCATAAACATATGCAAAGAAAGAGAACACTAGAAGAAGAATGGAACACTAATTGCTTATATATAAAGGGATCTGAATAGAGATATTTACCAAGTACAGCAGGTGCACAAAGAATTAGGAATTGATAGTAGGTAATTGACATTTTTGCAAGACTTACAAAGTGCAGGATTTAAACTTAAAGTGGGAAAGTATTGTGGAACCCATGTTAAATAGTACTATCAAGGCGCGCCTGGGTAGCTCACCTGGTTGAGCATGCACCCCATGTACAGAAGCTCAGTCCTTGCAGCACCGGCCGCTGGTTCAATTCCGACCTGCAGCCCTTTGCTGCATGTCATTCCCCCTCTCTCCCCTTTCATGTTTTCAACTGTCCTATCAAATAAAGGCCTAAAATTCCCCAAAAAACAAAATAGTACTATCAGGGCATACTGTATGACATCAGACCAATCAAACTAACTCAACCCCTGTATAGATAGACTTCTGTAAAGTCTGCTTGTCTTTGTATCTCTATCTACTGTACATCCTCTGTGATTCAAAGTTATAAAACAATTACAGTATTGGGGATAGGGGGACGTTTTTGTAGGCCTGATGTACTTTGCATTGTTGTAACCCTTCTGCCTCAGTCACTCAATTGTAGATGATTATGGACACACACCTATCTGTTTTTCTTTTCTCTTTCTTCTAGTGAGAAGCACAAAGCTGAGAACAAGGACAGGAAAGTGTTGGAGATCCTTCAGTCCAAAGACTACAAGATACAGGAGCTGGAACAGGTAGAATACAGTTTGGTCTAATCTATCTTTCTCTGTTTAGCAAATGTCTGTTAGATCGCCGACACATTAATGGAGGTGAGTAATTCAACCAGGTCTGAAATATTTACTTGACAAAGGCTACTAGTTGTATGTAGTAGGATGTTTCAGAAAATCAAGTAGAAATTGCTAATCAGATTATATTCATAAACTAAATTATTATAAAAGAATAATTTAGTTTATTATAAAAATAATAATAATAACCAAAGTTGTGTGTTTTTCTAACTGAACACCTTAAACTCGCTCTCTCTCTTTCTTTTGCACCACCTCTGTATAATATTTCTTGATGGTATGATGGCTGATGATAATGACAGCACTAATGTAATTTACTCCAAATCATCATCCCTTCACTGAAGCTTCTGTCAGTCTCCTTCATTAGCGTCCCCTCATCCAGAATCGTGTTCATTACTAATGAGACTGGCTGTAATGGAATCATCAGCTTGCTTTTTTTTTAACATAACTCTCCTCAGCCATTTTATCCAGTCAATACAGTAGCTATAGTACTCACTCATAGGAGCACAATAAATGTGATTACATCAAACTTT
Organism: Sander lucioperca; assembly: GCF_008315115.2. Classification (NCBI taxonomy): domain Eukaryota; kingdom Metazoa; phylum Chordata; class Actinopteri; order Perciformes; family Percidae; genus Sander; species Sander lucioperca. The sequence goes on from NC_050176.1 coordinate 32,331,958, forward strand.
ATTTCAGTGTATTATTTGGGCCTTTTAGTTTGAGGGCAATGCAATCAGCCAACATAGTGCACTGTTTTCTCACATGTTGTTCACACAAATGCAAAAGAAAACAAAAACATAACAGCGACTGCCAAGTACTATTGCAAAGCCCTCTTGATGTGGATTTGTTATAAATATTTAGTCAGTGTTTAAGTTTAAGGTTCAAGGATAGGACAGCATCAACAATGCTACAATAAATAGGCTTTTATATCGTATGAGAGAACAAACCCGGTGTAGAACAATTATTTATAAGATAAGAACTTAAGATCAAGTGTTAGGCACTCAGTAATGAATATGTTAGATATTTCTATTTTATTGCAATATTTGTACTGTAACTACTGTGTTGTAGTTGCTGTCTCTATAAGAAAGGCCTGCTGTTGTATATTATGCACAAGAAAATTAATTTAGTTGTTCTGTGAATGCCACTTTAGAAGTGAAATACTTTCTTTTTACATTCCAGATGGGTACACTCAAAAATTCAAAACGTAATTACATCAACAAGGCTTGGTTGAAAATGTTATTGATCTGCAATACTGTAACTGTTATTAGTAGCTTAAACTAATGGCCGGCAGGCAATAGTCACACATTCTTAATCTTTTTTCTCACACTATACCATTTCCTCTAGTGTGTCACATTTGCGAACCAACCTTCTGCACTTATTATTAGAATTGAGTTATTCATTCATTCATTACTTATAATCCAAAGTAGGGCTGGGCGATATGGACAGAATCAAATATCACGATATTTTTGACCAAATACCTCGATATCGATACCGCAACGATATTGTTGTGTTGACTATTGGTGCTTTCACAAAATATTTACACAATGAGTTTTTGATAAATAATCATCAGTAATGTGGATATAATGACTAAGTGGGTAAAGGCAAATAATAGAACAGTTACAGCAGTCTGGTAAGTTCAGAAAATGACATCACTTTACTGTAATGCAGCCTTTAAAACCAGGAAAAGACAACACTTATGCCATATTACGATATTACGACTTCCAAAATCTAAGACGATATCTAGTCTCATATCACGATATCGATATAATATCGACATGTTGCCCAGCTCTAATCCAAAGTAGTGTAAAAGTATGTGTAAAAATGTGTAAACCTATCTACGACTAGTCAGCTGATCTGATGGATTGTAAATTGACTTTCACAGTAAAGCCAATAAAAGGAATTCTTCCATTTTCATATTTGCATGGTTCTGTTTTCTATGCGTTTGGAAAAGTGTCTGTTTCTCCTCTTTAAACTGTTGGTAATGGAACTTGCAGGCTAGTTGAGAATCTCATGAAAAGCCCTGAGCTCTGTGCTCTGTCATTTGGCCCTCTGACAGTCATCATCTGGTCCACAGTCTTGAGCCATACACACCCAAATAGTGATGAACTGGTCTCTCCTCTTTCTTTTGGAGATGTGATGGTCCACTGAGTCAACACAGGATCTTACACTGCTCTTAATATCTCCACTCTCCAACTTTGATGATGTTTTTTTTCTTCTCTAGTCTTGTTTTTTTCCATCCACCTCTTCGTCTATATACTTTCCCTTGCTACTCCTTTCCATTTTTGGAACATAATTAGCTTTCATTTTTTGAACTGCACTGGGAATTTTCAAATGCTAATCTTTCTGTCCTAGACCTCTTAACTTGGCGGAACCCCCCTTTTTTTCTCCTCTATCAGTTGAGCACTACTGGGGTTCAAATTGTTCTTGCCTAGCTCATTATCAACGTTTGAATTTATTTTATGCTCTCCAGTATAAATCTCTATTAAAGCCCCTCTGTTCTTAGCACGGCGAGCTAGGAGTAGCGGGGAACGCTAAATCCACTATCTGGATATATTTGAGCGATTTCCCTCAACATGGCAATTAATTGCATCCCAGAGCACAGTGTTATTTGAGAGGAGGCTGTACCCACAGAAGGCTGTGGATTACCAGCCAATGCCAAACCCCAGCTGATGCGGTGTTAAGACGCCAGCCTCCTCCCACTAACGCCACAAAGGCTGCCAAAAAACATATGTGAACACTCTGGTTTGATGGACCTTGCGAATCATTAAATTGATCATCGTGGAGCTTTATGATATTTTGTGACTCACGATAGATTTAAAAAGAGCATCAGTTCGATCTTAATAGTCGAGTGTGTGTGGTAGCTTTCTGTTTAACAAATATGTCAATTGACAGAAAATTAACTGTTTTGATAATGAATCGATCGTTTTAGGTAATTTTTCAAACAAAAATGCCAAAATATTTGGTGGTTTCTGCCTGGTAAACTGAATATCTTTGGATCTGGAATTGTTTTTGGACGAAATAAGACTTACTGTAGTCACCTTGGGCCCTTGGAAATTGCAATGGGCATTTTTCATTGTTTTCTGATGCTTAACAGATCTAACGAATAATCAAGAAAATAATTAGTAGAATAATCTAGTGTGAAAAATATCTGGTGAAAGTAATCATAAGTTGCATCCCAATTTCGTTTGCGACAACTGTAAGGGTCAAAAAAATTATCGCAGATTTTTTTTATATTTAACACTTTTTCTACCTAATATTTATAGTTTTGAGTAACCAGGTTTAATGCTTGGTACTGTAAATTTAAACAATCCAGATCCTATTTTTGATAATTGTTTTCTAAGACATAAATCCATAATATAACATGGGGCCCTCTTTTTCTGTCTTTCTTTGTTGCTCTGTCTTTTTTTCTGTCTCGCTGTCTACAACAGAAAGTGACAGGGCAGCAACAGGAGATTAACAACTTGGTACAGAGGAGGACGACGACAGTGGATGAGGAGAGTGCCTTAATGAAGAAGGAGCTGACAGCTCTGCGTGAGCAACTGGTCAATAACAGTCAGGAACTTAAGGTTGGTGGAACAAATCTCCGTGGCAGTCTGGGCCTCGGAGTCAAAAAATCTCTTTTCTGTGTGGCACTGAACACGACAAGCCCCTTGTGGCTGTAGCCACAGGCATTTGAATCCTTTAGAAGAGTAAGATGGTCTTTGTGTCATCTCTTGCTTTGTACCTTCGCTCTATCTCACCATTTCTTGCTTTTAGCTTCCTTCCCTGCTACTGACAACAGAGAATACGTAACAGCTGTAAAGTGTGTGTGTGTGTGTGTGTGTGCATGAGAGAAAGAGGGAGAGAAAGGAAAGCAGGTTGTTAACTTGCAGATAAATACTTGATGACATGCTTCAGTGGGAAGAAGTGAAAAGTGTGCATGTGATAGTGTGGCTTCTCCCTAATTATGCTTAGTTGGGACCTGGCTATGATTTATTGATAAAAGGAATGGTCCTTACACAGTCTTGGTGAGGTCTCATGGCGAGAAATTGTGGGGGGACAGCATCAAAGGAGACCTAGGTTGAGTCTAATGGGTCTTGCAGCAAGCACCATTCTCATTAGGAGCCTGCCATTAAAGCCGACACACTGGCCCCTGTACCTGCATGAGCCCAGCTCTTGCGGCACGGCTCGGCCCACACCAGCCAACATCTGGCCGCGTGGGCCCAGTCATACAGCACAGGTGACCTTGGCCAATCAGCGGCCCATGCAGGGGGCTCCCGCAGCAAAACCGGTCCACTGTTTACATATTCATTTCAGCCTCAACCCCATGGGTTGCTTCTCTTTTTGTTCTTCTCCATCTTTCTTTTTTTCTTTCATTTTTTCACAGTTTGAATTGCTCCTTTTTCAATTTTTTCTCCTCCGTCGCCGTTGTTTATTTGGCCCTCATGACCCCCCACTCTCCTCCTTACACACACACACACACCTCTCTTATCCAGGAAATGAAGACGGAGTGTAGGAGGAAAGAGGAGGAGAAGCGGCAGGTGGTGCAGGCTCTAGAGGAGGAGAAAGAGGGATTAACCTCCCGCTGGGCTGCCCTGCGAGCTGACCTGGAGGAGAAAGAGAGGCAGGCCAACAGCCAACGAGACCAGGGGGATGCTGCCCAGAACAGAGTCAAGGTATGAACACGGGGACAAGTCCATTCAGACACACACAAAGTTATACAGGAAGAGCCCCGTCCTCCAGCTTTCCCTTTCTTCTGCACACCTTGAACTCCCTGATCCCTCATACCCTTTCCTCCTCACAATGTGAATATAAAAAGATCTCTGTTGAAAACCACACAATTTAAATATGCAGGGACTATATTCAAAGGAAGGAAAAATTATGATTCAACATGTGGTAGATAGAGCTTTCTTTGTTGGGGTGAAAAAAATAAATGAAGCTTACCACAACGGATCTTTCGTGAAGTCATTTGCTTGTGTGGATGCAAGAGTTTGTAGTTGTTGTGAGGTAATTTATTTTTCTCAAATGCAAGCAGGTAGTTTTCAGAATCTGTCTATTGCTCCAGTCATTGGTATCAATCAGTACTTCCCATCTCTGTGGACATTTAAACTACAGTGATTAGATAGTGACAGCAGTGTTGCTTTTTAAACATTTACCAATCAAATCCCAGTCAAAGTCCTGGGGAGCTTTCATTTCAACCTGCCACCTTTTGCCATCCACTTGTTGTAACAATGCTAGAGTCTCAGGACATATGAGCAGCAGAAGAGCCTCACATTACATTCATGTTATGAAACATATTGCTACGCTAGTCAAATGGAGTCAGACAGAAAGACTTAAATAAGTCAGAGCTGCATAGTAATTACACTTGGACAGGATGAAGCCAAGCAACTAGTCTATGCACATCTATCATAGCCTAAGACATTCCACCTGTTCCCTGATTTTTTTGTATCATACATTGATTTAAGAGATGGCGATAGAGAACATGGGGTGTGCGGTGGATACATCATGCCAATTTGTTTTACATAGCAAAGATTTGTCAATGAATTTATAATTTTAATCCAGTGCATGCAAAGATAAGGTACACCTACAGACCGGGGGAACAGAATACAATAATAAAATGTGCTAAAGCTAATACAAATTTAGTGATCCCCCTTATGTTCACTTATTTAAACACGTAAGTACCTTATTGACTGTACAAATGTTGTCTAAAATAAAAGACATAAAATGTTTTATCAAAAACTAAGCATTTTGTTTTCGTGCAGGGTAATCATTTCGTCCTCCCATGTATAGACACCAAACCAACATGATTGCTGTTGATGTACTTTACGCGGCATCCTTTCATGTCCTTTCTTGTAATTCCCCAAGTCTAATTAATTTTGCATATGGTTAATACTGGCTCAGTGAAACACTGTTCAATTACATATAATCTGTCAAGGTTTGGGGACCTTTGTGTATTTGATGCCATGCAACCTGCCCTGCTCTAATGGTTTCTTCTTATTAAGAAAAAGCTGTCACTAACACCTTGTCTACACCTGCTGCACAGCGAAAGCAGCAAAGTAGCAGCAGCTGCAGTCCTACATCGCCACTGGATCTGTTCTGCCACAGTGCTACTGTGCAGTGCTTACAGCCCAATGCACAATCAATGTAGTTACAAGTGTGAATTTGAAGTAAATATATTTGCAGCCTAAAACAATGCTTTAGGTTGCTGTTACAAGCTTAAAGTGTGACAGAAATATGAGCTGTTACTTGGCCAGTGTAGACAGGTTTATGGATTAAAACAGAATTAATTAAAAATGATTAATAAAACAGAGAAAAATGGCTGAAACATGTGCAGTGTGAACAACCAGTATAAGATAGGGTTTGTTTGATTCCCAACATTTAAACTTTGCTTTGAAACCTCACTAGTCTCTGCTGCATTTACTATACATGGACTAGTACTCAATCCACTGCAGACACATAGTGCTCTATGTTCCTGAAATAGAAATAAACTATTGTTACTCTTCTACACCAGGAGTTGGAGGAGGAGCTACACAATGCTTGGCAGGAGTTGTCCAGCTTGCAGAGCCACAGTAGCAGTCTAACAGCTCAGCTTTCTTCCAAAGAGAGGGAGGTGGCAGCAAAAGAGGGGCAACTCCATCAACTTCGGTGAGCCCTTCCATCTTAAGCATCGCCCAATACACCTCAGTGTCTGTTTTCTTGTGACAACCACATCTGAATTGGTTATATTCATGGGTAATGTAATTTGTTAAAGGAAGCATGCTTCTGACCTGTGTAGACATATGTATATACATTACTTCACATGTGTTACTTTGTGGAGCGGTTTGTATATTGCTCTCTACGCTGTGAGGCTTGGGGGTGACCGATTTCTTCCACTCTAGCTCACCTAAAGCCACTTGATAAGCCCTGCATAGTGGATGTGCTTTAAAAGAAGGAGAAAAGGGAAACAGGGCAGGCTTTGACTAAGCTGTAGTCGATATGATAAAAACTGTGAGAACCGTAGGAGCCTTAGTGGTAATCTCAACCTTTTTTTAACTACTTTTCTGTTTTAATGCCAGAGGCACTCTGACATGTCAGTCACCCTAGGACTTAGATACCATTCTTTAGGTTTTAGCTAGGTGAATAAATATATCCTTTTAAGTTAATGGAGCATTTTCTCGTCATTCCCTGCGACACAAAACAAAGTTCAAAAATAAACTTTGATGCTGACATTGCTATGTTGAGTGTAATTTAGGCATGACTAAAGAAAGATCTGATAAAATTATCATCCTTGGTTCATCATAATATTCCAATTTATTTTTCAGTGTTGTGATTATTTTTGTAAGTGAATTACACCTTTTACTTTATTTACATTGAATTACATTTTATTTTAACAGTTGCAATGCATGTACAGGTATGTATGCATTTGTATAATGTGTGTGTGTGTGTGTGTGTGTGTGTGTGTGTGTGTGTGTGTGTAGTTGTGAGTTTGCAGAGGTGCAGACCCTGTACAGACAGAGTACAGGGCATGCAGCAGAGCAGAGCCTTCTGATCAAGCAACTGGAAGGACTCAACCTAGACACTCAGAAAGTCCTGAGAAACCAAGAAGAGGCACATACTGCTGACACCACCTCCTATCAGAGGGTACACACATGCACACACACATGCCAAACCTCAAGCTCATCATTATTATAACCACTTTATTGCACTCCACTCAGGCCTCACCCGCTGTGGTGATTTATTTCCAAGCTAGCTGTAACCTACAATTATTTGACTAGTGCCAGAAAAGAAGGACTTTTCTCACCGTATCCTGTTACTGTGAATGGGTTCTCAACCTACCACCCCTCTGCCTGATGACTGTACCACTGTGCCATACACATCACTACACAGGGAGGGGGACAGGGAGACATTTGGGGCAATTGTGAGTCATAAAACATGAAGTTTAAGGAATATGTTTGGTCTCACTTCATATTATTTAATTCTTTTTGTTGTCTTTTTATCCTTTCATTTTTCCTTTTTGTCCTTACTTAAAGGTCCAGAGTGTAACGTGTTTAGTTGTTCATTATCAAAATCTGTGTTGTCCGTTCGCAAACTTGTCCTTTTTCATGAATATTTACCTCCACCATCAATTCCAAGTATTCCTTTTGGCTTGAAATGAACTGGGGTAGATGCTCCATATTCATGCGCCATCTTGAAATACGTTAGCTGGTAAGGGACATACAGGACATACTGCTCCGCCTTTCGTGTTTTCGCTGTCACATGATAAACTCACAGGTGCTGCTAATGCTGCTAATGGGTTTCGTAGCTTCCCGGCCCCGGCAAGTTTGAAGAAGGAAACATGGAGGACCACACGTATTCAAAATCCAAATTTCAGGAACAGGAGTTTTCTTCTTTGCCCAGAAAAAGAAAAAGGATATTGAAAAGAGCAAGAGACCGGCTTTTTGAAGCGTGAAGGCTACCGTAGCTGTAATACGTACTTTGAACTGCGTGGTGTGAGAGAGTTGATTGCGATATATGATTCAACGCTAGGTGGGAGAAATTCCTACACATTGGACCTTTAAATGATCTTATGTATTTCTCATTACTATTGAAATAAGATAACATTCCCATATGAACATATGTCAATCTTCATGTCACCCAATCTCATGATTTTGTCTTATCTTTCTCCATTTTCTCATCTCTGGTTGACATGAGCCATTCTCTTTTCAGCTCCCCTCCTGCCCTGCGTTTTTCAACCTTTTGTGTCTTATTTGTGTTTGTTGACAGCTGTACAAGGAGTTGAGTCAGTGCTACCAGGTCCTCGTGTCTAGTGAGGCCAACCTCCGTCAGAGTCACCAGAAGCTCAGCGGCCTGCTGGCTCAAAAAGACGAACATATCCTGCAGCTCCAGGCCCAGCTACAACAGCAGCAGGAGGAACAGAAACAACTGCAGCAGCAACAACAGCAACAACAGGCTCAGCACACACCCCTTTACCCCTCACCAAACAGACAAACCAACTTTAAGGTAAGCACCCTGCTTATTCTTCACCATCTCCCTGACAGAGCCCTCTCTTTTTAGAGTTTATATCAAGTGCATCAGCACTCCAGGCTAAAAGTGGTTTTCTATTAGGGGTGTAAGAAAAAATCGATACACTTGAGTATCGCGATATTTTATTTTGCAATACTGTATCGATTTTCAAAAAGGAAATATCGATTTTTTTTTTTTTTTTTAAACGTTCAAAACTATTCATGTAAGACAGTGGTTCACGTTTATGTTGTGTTTAAACCCCCTAACGCTAGATGGCTATGCTGAGACGCACCACTAGTGTCCTTGCCTAACAGTGCCTAGCGTGCCTGGCTTTTTGCTAGAAGCTAACAATATAGCTATGGCTGAACTTTGGCCTACTTTAGCATATACAAATTTGCTCACTAAGAACCTGTGAACCACAATCCCAAACTGGCAGTTCGATTTTCTGTGTACTGAATTGTTTACATAAAGTAAACTTCTTTGACTTTTATGAACATGTCTTTTTTTAAATATTAGTTTTTCTAAAATTATACTTTAAAAAAATCGCAATATCTTGCCTTACGCACAGTATCGAAATATATTGCAATATACTGAATCGTGACCCATGTATTGTGATACGTATCGTATCGCCAGATTCTTGCCAATACACAGCCCTATTTTCTATGATGCCTTCTCTGTTGCAGAAGTTGTTGAACCTGTCTGGAGCTAGTGTCTAATTGTCCTAACGTACAGAGACAGCAATGTGTAGGTGGATTAGTTGGCACAGTTATGACTGACAAGCCCAAGCATGGCCTGTGGTGGTGGTCTTTAACTGAGAATCACTCTCTTAATATTGCTCTAGTTCACCCTTGATCTATCCATCTCTCTTAGCACTGGCATCTTTCATCTTGTTTCTATCCTTCCACCCAAGTACCTGGAAGTCCTTTTAACGCACTCCTGTCAGATAGCAAAGTTAGATAAGAGGTGGAGAGATGTGATTTAATTGGGGCCCAGTTATGTTCTTGAAGATGATGTTAGAGTTACAGTTCTACATCTGTCAGTCAGCAGGGGTTTGGTTTTAACTCACTACCTTTGAACTGTCACCCTAAGGCAATAGAGGCCCTAGTATAAAGTCAATGCTGCAGCCATGTTTTAAGGGGGCTTAGACAACTCCTAATGCTATGGTGGTGTTTCTGGGACCACACAGTGTCAAAGACTAGAATAGTAACAGGTACTGTATCTATATCTTGTACTCTTCAGCCACACAACCTCATTCCATCAACATTGTAGGGCAATGCACTTGTTATAATGAGTTTCTCAATCTGTTCCGCGGTATGACTTTCACTTCAGTTTAAATGTCTAATTGCAGATAAAACCACGCTGGAGCTGATGCCGCGGAAGATAATATTTTTGCAGCAGTAATTTCTGTGCCTCCACAGACTGTAATTGTTTAATTTGATTGGTTGATATTTTCTGACAGTGCTGCCCCCAGACTGGAAGTTAAAAGATATCAGCTCAAATGTTAAGTGAGTTAGAATCGCCCTGTCTCACTTAACCCTGTTAATTTAACCAGCGGTGAAATGTAAATGGATCATTTAGTCAGTAATTAAATACAGTACTGCAGTGTTCCCCCAGTAATTAATACTACATTTAGAGAAGATGCAGTTAGTGCTTTGTGTGTAGTGTGGGCTTGCATGTGTGCATACATGCATGTATGAACACTATGTATGTAAGTGTGCATATACATAATATGTGTGTTTATTTTATCACACTAAACATTAACTCAACCTCATGTCTCTTCCTCACCCAGGTCAGAATGAAAAAACTCATCACAGATTTCCAGGGCTGCGATTTAATTATAAAAATACCATGGATATAACCAATGCTAAGAATTAATATGAACTTTTGTTTACTGAACACATGTAGCTGCTGTCTGGCTGATTTGTTTCTTTAACTTTCTTACCCACTGACATCAAAGTGAACAGATCAGGTATCCCAAGGTATAGCACTCAGTCAGGAGGGCTTTCTGTTTCCCACTCTGTAATTTCACTGACAGGTTGTGCGTATATATGAGTGTTCGCGTGTGTCTGCGTAGGTGTGTGTTTGACTAAAAGTGTGTGTATCCGAGCACATAATCGCAAATTCTGTAACAACTTCCTCCCGAACACCTGTTAAATTCTAATGCTCCGGTTGTTAAGGCAGATTTGATTTTAATGTTTCGGTGGAAGTTACCATTGGAGCTGATCAAAGTGCTGATCGCAACGGGAACACAGGGGGGAGATGCAGCGCTCATTTGAATATGGACCAGAGCGACGGCTTTGAACACCCCTCCCGCAGTGGTTTTGGGGGGGGGGGGAGAAACCGAAATAAAGGAGGAGGGTGGGTGAGAGTAATAACACCCATTGTGTGTTATACTTCCATGCTGTGCACCAAGATTGACTGTCTGTTCTCTTCTGTCTTATGTCAAGTTAACTATTTGCAGGAAGCTTAACAAGATTTTATTAAGGCTTAAACATAAACAATGTCTAGAGTAACCAAGCAGTTTTGCCTTGCTGGCAGTTAATATGGGTCACGCTATGTTTTTGGATACTGTTACCTCCTATATCAATTAACCTGCAGGGTCAGCACTAGGTTTCAGCTCCACATACAACACTCTTACAACATACAACATTCTTGTACATAGGTCTTAACTAACGATCATTTTAATTGTCAATTAATCTATTGATTGGTTTTTATGATTTATCATTTAGTTTAAAAAAGGCCAGAAAAATATATTTGAAAATGCCCATTTTCCGGAGCAAAAAATACTCAGTTTTAAGTAATTTAAAATAAAGAAAAGCAGAAAATCTTCGCATAGGAAAAGCTGGAACCAGAGAGTGTTTTGTTTTTCTTGCTTCATAAATAACTTAATTAATCCATCATCAAAATGGTTGTTGGTTAGACAACAAATCGACTAATTGTTTAAGCACTACTTGCACTGTATTTTCAGAAGTGTTCTGTATTGTGTATGGGTCTCTGTGTACTGAAAACAGTGCGATATCTCCATCATGTCAGACAGGAAATGGCCTCATGCCCAGATCTTCTAGCTGGAGGGCCTGGACGATCTTCAGGCACCTGGGTGACCCCCACGCACAATGAGATGCAGTCTGAACAAACTGCCAGGTTGCGAAGGTTTGGGATGCCAGGTTGGGTGGTCACCATCACAATCTCAGGACGAGGAAGAGAGTCCTCATTAGTAAAGAAAAAAATAGCTAGAGCAAACATTTAATCATTTGCAACTATCTCCCTAACTGCATCATTGTATTTATACTAGTTTATTGTTTTGGCTATTGTCAGAGCTGTGCGGTGATTAAAGACCAACATTAGAATCCATAGCAGACCTCAGGCTTTCTGGAACCTTCACCACAGTAAATGAGTGGTAAGTTGCTAATTGTGTGGGCAGTCATTCAAAGCACTGGTTATTCTCTCATCAGCATTGAAAAGGGAAAATTAGGAATGTTTATTCACTCCAGAAAAGTTTTATATGAATATAAGAGAAAGAAGCCGCTGTGTCTTTTAAATGTTTACTGAAACTTTTTTTTTATAAGTAAAATAGGCCTTTTTCACAGAAACATGTTGACATGTCACAGTTAGAAAAGCACAGTGTAAATAATAAAAATGAATTTTGGCTGAATTCCATTTAGCAGCTTCAGTTTCAGGGTGCTGGTACTGTGCATACTAGTTCAGTGTCACACTGGGACCCTTGAATAGAACAGAGCCACTATTAATGGTATTAGTAACAACTGTGCTATTCCTACTATGATAAGCCAAAATCTCTTCTGTGAAAAAGGCGTGTTTTCACACTAATATAAACTCTAATTCTCATAGATATGACCTCTCATTATGGCCAAGCCACCCCACTGACTACAACTTTCCTTTTTTTTTTTTTTTTTTTTTTTTTAGCATGCTATACATACAATGTTGATAACACACTAGTCACAAGTTTTATAGACTGACCCTTAAGCACGGACGCAATATTTCCCAAGGTGACCAGTCTTTTTTTTTTTTTTTTTTTTTTATAAATTAAAAGAAGCCCACATGGTGCATCTCCCATAGCTTGTTGAGATGTTTTTTTTAACATCTGCTTCTGGCTTGTTATTTATGTTAGCCAATCTAAGCACTTTAAGATGTATAATTAAAGTGCTAGTTACACACACACATACACATAAATACACCCACCATTTTGCGGGGTCACATTTAGCTTAGGTGATGCGTTTCTTTTGATCATCATCATCATTAATAGCAACCATCGAGTGAAAACGATGAAACCATAATGCTGTATAGAAACATGGAAATTCATTTTTCAACCAAGAGCTTGGCAAACAGAGTGGAGTCAGTCAGAGGGTTCTTTGTGTATTTTTATATACACAGTAATGTACAGAAAGAATAAGGATTGGGGGTACTTTTTGTCCTCTGCTGATGTTCAGTAAAATGTGATGGAAAGTCATATAGTTTTGAATTGTCTTTCACGTGGGTCTTGTTTTGACTCTGGCTGCTCTTCAGTTTTACACTCCTTTAGCATAACTGGCAGGACCTCCCTAGGAGTATGTTAAAAATGTAGTGCAACCTGCTGCTTTTATACATTGACATATGCCTTTTCTCTTTCTCTGGACACATCAGTAATCCTTTCCATATGAAAACATTGTGTAAAGGTTATAAATTCAAATAATTAAGAATAATTAAAGTCTGATAAGTGTTTCATGACTTATAAAGCTATTTTTGTCATCTCATCTTGTGTATACTCAGTGTGTTATCAGTATTATCGGTGTTGTCAACATGAGTTTGTGTATGAGTGTGTGTTTGGAGCTGGGCCGTGTCCAGGGCCAGAGACATACTAATGACATGGACTCCAGTGGTGTGTTTTACCAGCTCAAATGCTCTCATTAGATGAGAACCTCTGTGTAGCACAGTTTGCCTCATTAATGAAGCACAGCCATGTGCCGCTGTAGATACATGCACTCACTCGTTCAAGCACATACACTCAGGTCAAACAGACTGTGTGGGAGGACTCATGGCTGTGTACATGCACATAAAAACATACACACCCTACATCCTACTCACTGTATGCTGTCCTTCTATTAAGTCCCTCTTCACTACCAGTTAACACACGCTCACACACACACACACACACACACACACACTCACACTCACACTCACACTCACTCTTTGAGGAATCACCACCTTGAATGCAAATTGCACCTGGCCTGGTTGGGGGGCATGCACCTTCTAGCCCTCACTTCTGAAGCCTATCCAATCACTTTCACAAATGCTGTCGCTCCACAGATGTGTGAGTATGTATTTGTGTATGCATGTAGTCACGAGTGTGTGTTTATGTCTCTGTGTGTGTGTGTGGCGGGGGCCCCTCCTGATTATAGCTGCTCCATAATTAACAGTGATCAGATTTGTTTTGTGGCATAAATGGTGCATGTGTAGAACATTAGGCCTGGCAAGTCTCATTTCACATTCAGCTCAAGGGCTCGGCAGCAGACGGGTCATGAGCTTCAGGGAGCACAATCACAAGCCTCCCTCCATATGGTCCTGCCTGCCGCATCCTCAGCAGCGAGGGCCGCGAGTGCCAGACAAGTTCCCCCAAGAACCTAATCGTGTTCAGTAATTACCAAGACAGGCTTTTCTCTTTTTTTTTTTTTTTTTTTTTTTTTTTTTATTCCTCCCTCCCTCAGCCTCCCCACACTCTCTTGCTCTTTTTTCACTGCACCTGCATGCTCTCTTTCAATCTCATGCGCTCTCCCTGTCCATTGCTTTCACTAAGCTGCTTGTAATATTTTCTCCCTTTTGCATCTTTGCACCTTTTACTGTCTCACAGTTGGCCTCTTTTTTTTGCTGGATGAAAACTAGGATGGGGATAAGAGAGATTTTGAGAGTGAAAAAAAGTTAATCAGTTAATTTCTAAATTGCTTTATGTGGCTGATGCCGAAAAAACTCAGTCCATCCTCCTGACTGCCTGGAAATTATAAATAATTGTAACAGATGCGCCAATATGGCCGGCCTCCAATAAACGAGGCCCCAGATAATTTGACCAACCCCCTTTGACAGGCCAATTTAATAAAACATGAACAAAATCTTCCTCACTAATAATTTATCATCCCCTCTCCTCCCCTTTGGTTAAAGTTGATTACCCTGGCAGTTAACAAGGTCACGCCCAGATGCCAGGTTTCTGATAATGCAATCAGGACTTGTTGGGAAAAAAGGTGATGACATTCCGTGCAGGTTTTTTTGCACTACCTGGCCTACCAGGAAAACACAGTTGTGAATGCCTCTGTTTGTCAAAAGGCTCTAATTTGATGTGTTCAGTAGACGTGTTGTTGATAGCAGCAGGTGCGACTGTTTTTTTAGTGTTTCACACCTTTTTATTAAGGATTTAAGAAAAGAAAGGTGAGGATGTATGCAGTAAGGTGATGAAGTCAAGAGCTATATGGGTGAGTGTTAACTTCAACATAAAGGACTCAGGCATCAACTAAGTGTGCACAAAGTGTATATATGTACATGCCCTTTGACTATAGAGTGTATGTGTCTCTAAAACAGATCTTAAAGCCATTCATTTTGTACATACACATTACCATGAAGGACTGTTGCTGCTGTTTTGCAGCAGCAAAAGTGTGAAGATAGAATGTCATTTAAGTGACATTTTAAAATCCATACTTGCACCGTTGCATTATAGGAATGTAAATGTGTCAGTGTTTGCCTTTGTGGATGTGTGTGCATCACAACCTACTTCTCTGTGGGTGGGCCCTATACTTTATCTTTGTCCCCTTCAGTTTGTTTTGGTAGTCCCTGCTGTGTGCTGAGGTGTGCAGATGCTGCAGGTTAAGAGACACTGATAAATAGACGGGCCATGATAGCACACACCACAATGCTGGAGGTGGTGGATAGCTGTACAACTGCCACATGACATATCTGGTTATTGACTTTGGCATATGAAATTGTCATGTGCACAACCAGTATGCATGGTTAGTCAATTGAACTACTTGAAACTCTGTCATCTTGTGATTTTCTATATTTCCCTGAATTAATTTTGTCAACTGCCCTTTATTAACTCAACAGTAGAAATGTGGCAGAAATTATGACATTGTATTGTTGTCCATTGAAATAACTGTTAATGCACAAACTGATATGTCCACCTCTCCTATAGATTTCTCCCTGTATACTGTAATTTGTAACCGTAAGAGGAACGTAGAAATTATACAAAGAAGCTTGCTTGCTTTTCAATTTCAAGGTGTTTCTGTTTTCTTGATGTTTTACCACTAGGTTGCTGACATGTTTTTATGTAACCTCACCTATCCTGATATCTTATGTCTGGATTGTAATCCCAATTTGTGTTTTGAATATGTGTGTTTGTCTAAACTACCAATATTTAGATTAATTCCTTTTGTTTATATACTGTTTTGGTTAAACTGGGGCTAGTATGTAATTTTAAAGTGAAATGAAAAACTAGGGGGAAAAACATTTTTTCTAGATATCATGACATCATGTCACAGATTAGGAATCATTAATTACTAGTCCTTACCTACATGAGAACATTATCCTTTTGAATCGGACACATGTCGAACATATTTAGAATAATCTGAGTGTTAAATTACTGTTAAGCTGTACACACAAACACTTACATATAAACATGCGAGTTTGAAGCATATTAAGGGCAGTGATACTTGTTTTCGTGTATGTGCTTCACAAAACAACAGCTGCTCAGCAATCCAAGTCATCTTAACACACCATTTTGTTTGGTCACTTTACTGTTGTCCTCTTGCACCTCTAGGCCTGTCTTTCTCACTCACAACACAAACACACCTGCACTGTCTCTCTTTTCTTACAGGCAGTGGTGTCAGAGCAGGTTGATGCTGCAGCTCAGAGGTCTAGCCCTGATTCTGACTGGGCCCCCACCCGAGGCTCAGATCCCAGGCCAGAGGATAAGACCCTTCAGCAGAGATCCACCAGTACCTTCAGTGGACAGCGGGTAGGTTAGCACACACTACTGCCAATTATGTCAAAGACAGCACGTGGGTGAGCAGCTTACATGCCCTCACTTACCCATTACCACTTTGCTCAGATAAGATCAAAGCCATAGAGAAGGGATATGAAGGAAAATGTCTGTTGAGAATCATGTGATTTATCAGACCCTGCTTTTGCCAACCTTTGTCCTGAACTCCCCAGCACACACACACACACACACACACACACACACACACACACACACACACACACACACACACACACACACACACACACACAGAGATGCCTTTCCTACTGTGACCAAGCCGGCGTGTGCTGCTGGTTTCACGCATGCCTTGGGCTCAGGCACTGGCTAATTTACCGCTTCAACAGTACATTATGAACAAGAAAGAAGCTTTTGATCTTCTCAGTATTCCACTCATAAGTTTGGCAGGACATGTTTCTAGATGGCTTCACTTTAAAGCTGGCCTGAAGACACTTTGTTCAATTTATACAGCTGTCCTCATTATAGCTTCAATGAAGGTGCTTCTGTTCAGGCATACATGTAATATAATCATTTTGTACAAAATAAATAAACAGTATTGACATCATTGGATATGCTTGCCTTTTCTGAAGGCTCTGTCATGTTTTCCCTAGGAAACGCACGCACACATAATCGGACTATTGTTATGCACCTACTATTAATTATTTAGATTCTTGTGCCGATACTTTAAATTAGAGTGGGACTATAATGCATTTTTCACACAATAAATTTTTGATGCCTTATTATGCTGAATAAAAACATTAATCAGAATCTGATTTATAAAAGTGTAAATCAGTGTGTTTAACACAGTGTTCATGTGTTGTTCTATCAAAAAAAAAAAAGAATGCTTAGCCCTCCTTTCTTTTACTACTTGGGCTCATGAATCCTGCATTGGGCAACAATTCACAGATGACACAAAAAGTCCATAAGTACGTAAGTTAATTAACATAATTAAATTAAATTGGATTAATGTTTAGGATAACCTTTTAGATTTAGTTTTCCCTGTTCAGTTTCATTTTGAACACTTTCTACTTGTATTCCCTGAGTGATGATAACAAAGCAGTCATCTCTCTAAGGCTGCTACAGTAGGAGTGGTCTAACATTGTTCACTCAACCGGCCATGTGGCACTGTGGCATGTTCATCATTCAGCCAATACTAGGCTCTCCCTATTAAGTCAAAAAAAGAGTTGTAAAACCTAAGGTCATTGGCTTTAGGTAAGTAAACATCATCTCAACTCAAAGTATGTTAAACTTTACTGTTAATAAATAAGTGAAATTCTTTTTAAGCAGTTGTCGCTGTTGGCTGCTTAATATCCAAATGTGATGATGCTCCAAAGAAACCATGAACCTGCTATGCTTCATTACACTCCATTTAAACAATAATACCAGCCTGCAAGGTCAAAAGCTGATGAAATGAGCGTTCTGTGCAGCCCACTGCTACCACCTAAGACACAATTTGTAGCTCATTCACTAAGTGCCCAAAGTGAAACGGGGTTATTGGCTGAGGTGACAAGCAGTTCACAGTGGTACATGACTCATAATTTGCTACATATGGTAAGCTGATGTTTTGAGGGAGGAAAAGTTTTCTTTGAACTACAAAAGCCTGATTTTAAAAAACAAACAAAAGTGAATTAACTTATGAACGATTAATAAGTTTTATTAATTAAACCACATTTGTTTAACAAATATTTTTTACTTTATTTCAGTGGTCCACTATGAGCATGATGTAGTTCAACTTTGAATCAAACCTTGCTTGGTATCTTTTTTATAATCGCCCGTGGCGCCCAACGCGGTATTCAGGTTTTCGTCCCTGTGAAGATCACTTGAGTTCACTGTACCGTCTTAAGGAAACGCTTGTGGCGGCAAGGTTAAGGATGTATCATTCGGCCCTTGCTTAGCCGATTGGGGTTTTACTATCTCAGGGAAGGGCAACCATCACCACTGCATCACATATATGGGAGTAAAAGCGTGCCAAGGCTTTGCTCTCAGATGCAGAGTCTTGCGAGCACTGCAACGCCATGCTGGTTGGAATTCTTGAGCGTTGCTTGTGAATGTCAGTGGACTCAAAAGCTGATCCCTGCCTTTTCAGCGCCATGGCAAAGCACAGGGATAAGGTGGCTTCAACTAGCTATTGCTGGGGGGACATGGTGGAAGACCTCAATGCAGAGTTTCCCTCTCTGTTGAGTCAGAGGAAGACAAAGATTATGATAACATGGAGCTCCTCTGCCAAGGAGAGCAATAGATGGCTTAATTCACTTTTTCCCATACAAGCTATGTACAAGTTATGCATCTATTTGGACAGGACTAAAGGATTTCGGAAGGGTAACCAGGTCTTTGTATCTTGGGCCTCTTCTCATAAACAAAAGCCACTATCTCTCCAGCGTCTGTCACATTGGGTAGTGGAGGCTATCGTTTTTTTCTTATAAAAGTCGTTGATTGCAGCCTCCGGGGAGCCTTTCGACTCGTTCCACCGGGGGTATGGCTTCCTAATTGAATTTTTATATTTTTGTGCTCCTTTTAATAGATTCTTTTGTGAGATGGAGTCCATTTGCTTTGTGTTTATATGTGCACCCATGCGTTTACACTTCAATGTATGTCTGTCTATGTATGTGTCTTATCCTGTGCTTGTGTGTGTACAACGTTCCTATTTGCCCGGGAACCTGAACAAGTTCAGCTTTGAGAGCTCCAGACGCACACATGACACACTGCTGCAATCATAAAGAAGCCCATTGATGACAGTGACCCCTCTCTCTAGGAGATGGAGAGAGAGAGGGTGGAGGAGGGAGGCAGTCGATGAAATGTTTTTTCTTTGCTCTAAAGCCAGTGACACTGACCCCTCAGTAACTAAGTGTTTTACTCTTGCTTGCATACAGACTCTGTTTAGATTCAGGCCTCTCTCCTCATTTTCCTCTTACTGTACACCCTCCTCCCCCCGTCCATCTGCATTGCACTCTCGTGTTTTCAGAGCCATTACAGAGTGTGATGTACAGGTCAGGTCATGGCTGCCAACCAGCTGCCGAGCTGAGGTAGACAGTGGGCACATCTTTCTTTGCCTCGTGTTCTCTGCTTTCTATCTTTCAGGCCCATCTTGTGGAACATTAACAACAATGTCACAAGATAGAGCTTCCCACACAAACAGAAGGCATTTATGTGTCTCGTGAAACTGCGTCAGACAGGCGTCTAACTGGACCAGAGAGAACATCTGCAGCAAAACGCAGTCATTTGTCAGTATCGCCATGTCATCTTCCCCTGTACAAAGCACTCTTCTCTGGTTTCTACATACAGAAGAACACTAGTAATGGGAAATTCAGCTCATTGGTAAATAACCCCTCCCCAAAATGTACTTCTACCTGAAAACCTATTTAGAATTCATCCTAAATAAGTCATACTTTATAGTTAGTCATCTTTACTTTTAAGTTTAGGGCTTTTTGTTGAGTTGGATTCCCCTTTTGGCTTCTCAGTTTCCCCGATGCACATACAGGCTAAGCCAGTTGGCCTGCCACTCATCAGGAATATGCAGATCAATCTGCTAATTAGTTGCATAGAGTCATTAAGGCTGAGTTAGAACACATGGTTGGCACCCATGCAGGATTGATAGCAGAACCGGGCACACCAGATCACTGGAGTCAACTGTAACCTTAGGGCACATTCCCAAACACACGTGCATACTTAGACTTTCTTGTCACAGACAAAGGATTTTATGAATATAATAGTGATAAAATGAGGATTAACATGTCAAGTTACATTATTTATGTACTTATTATCTTTATAATCCTTAATATTACGGCAATAATTGCCTTAATGCCACATGTAGTTTTCATCTCCTGTGCAGGATTCAAATTGCATACCCATGCACAAGGAATCTTACAGAAAATGTGATGCAGCAGACAAAAGCCATTGCATACATGGATTTTACAAAAATAGTGCAGTGCCCAATCAAAACGTGCCTGTTCGGAACAGGCTGATTGCTTGGCCTCCTCTATTGCTGCTTGCAGCTTTCTTCAGAACTATTTTCCCCCGAAATAACTTACAGAAGGCCCCCAATGCACTGATATGTAACTGAACTGTATACCATGACTCACCTTGTGCTTTTACTTCAGAGGAAAACATTGTACTACTACATTAACCTGTCAGAGAAATGTTACTGGTTATCTTGCAGATTCAGATTTTATTCACAAAATATAACAATAAAAATATGATGCATTATTATTTATTAAACTATCTAGCATTATACATTATATTAGAGTTGAAAGCTCCACCTTAAACAAACGTGAAGTAAATTTGAATACATTATGCTCATAATGCCTGTCTTTCACTTAAAGTAATCATTTGAATGCAGGACCTTTACTGTGTGGTATTAATAGTTTTACAATTAATAGCTAATAGTTTTACTTCAGAAAAAAAAACTTGAGTAATTCTCCTACCTCTGCCAATACCAACATTCCCAGTTAGGAAAAGGGTGAAAAGTAAAGCAAGACGCTGTTTGCCTGGGGCCCTCATATTATTATATTATGAAAGCTGTAAAGCCCTGAGCTCCGCGATTGATTTTTTTTTCACCCTTTATTGTGCGTCGATTAGTTTTATTTACAGTTAATAAACATTAAACGCGTCACGTCCAGGGGGCAGCTCTAGTTTATTCACACAGCAATAGTCGACAATAGTACCCAGTGGCCTCCATGTTTATTTCCGTACGTCAGCGTGCTGCATGTGACGTCTTTTCTTCTTTTGCGCATGTGGGTTCAACATCCTGTTGAACTGAGCGCCTGGCCAGACAGAGACTCCTGCCTTTAATAGATAGATGCAGGCAGGACAACATTGTTCACTGTCTTCTTTAGTCTGAAGCAACTTCACGCAATAAATCCTCACAGCCCACAGTTTGTTTGGCTGCACTGTAAACAAATGAATTGCTCTTCCTCTGCTGAGTAAGCTCTCAAAACATGTTTGCTGCCCCCTGTGATTGATATATGTATCATTTCGAAGGGTTCGAACACTTGAACCTGTATAATTAAAATGCACTTGCTGTTTCTACCAAACTGTAGTTCTATGACTTGAATAGACAACAAAGCATCAGAGCACATTTTTCGAGGGTGGGGGGCTTTTTGATCCACCATCCTATCATAAACTTCCTCTCCTCCACTCCTCAACCACTTCAGCCCATGGACTGGTGTACGTTTAGTCAGTCACATTGCATATTTTAGCCTGCCATCTGGTCAGCCCTGACTGGCACCACAGGGGGCCTCCTATCCTCCCATATTCATATTCCACTAGCATATTGTTCCCACTGCTTTTCTATGGCGCGGCCCCAGCACTTCTCCAGTTCTTTATTTATTTCTACAGAAGAGGCTGGCTACCAAACTGCACCTCCCCTTCTTCCCCCCTAATCGGCGGCTCTTCCAGTTGTCCTATCAAGTGTAACCTGGAGGCCCCTAGTAGAGCAATTAGAGCGGCCTCCCTGCTCACCTCTTGTAATGAAGCCTAGCACATTCTGGAATCTATAGCCCCTTTAGTCTCCCCTAATGGGACATCATTATTGTCAAAGAAACAATGTAAATGGAAATGAACATACTCATTAGCCAGTCGCAGGGAGAAACCTTTGCCGCTCTCAGCTTGCAACTCCCACTTCCAAACACACAGACACACACACAAAACTGAAAACCTCCTCCCTTAAGCTTCTGCGGACTGCTGCTCCAGCCTGCTTGCTTTATTCCTCTGGTAGTATGTTTGTTTGTGTGTGCATATGTGTGTACTAAAGAAGACAATGTGCATGTTTTACTCCAGGTGAGAGGGGAATGGAATGAACATGGATGATTCCATTATTGGCATTCACTCAGTGTTTCTACAGATGTTAATTGTTGCATGGGTATGTGCCTGTAAGTGTGCTCAAGTTCTCACCCCAGTGCATCTTTGCTTCCCTGTCCCAGGGGGCACCAGTGCAGCGATCCAGGTCTCTGTCCCCAGCCAGCACTGTGGAGTTGGCTAGCGGGAGGAGAAGAAGGGCAGAACAGAGGATTCAAGACCTTGAGGGGCTGCTGCAATTGAAGGTGACTAGCAAACGCACAAAAATGCACATAATATCCTCTCCTTTTCTCATTTACATGAATCAATCTATCCCCAACGTTTCTTTATGGTTTATAATAACTGTATGCCCTTTGTTTTGTGCAGCCCCCATCATCCTTTCTGTCTTTTCTGTCTTAATCTACTGCCTCAATGTTTTCCCACACACCAGTGGCTGTGTTGACTGCCAGTGACTTTGAAATTGTATTGTTTGCTGAATTGGACACATTCAATGACATAGTGGTGTCCAGCTGATAGTGTGGAGCAGTAGACAGGCATAGTTGAGCTGTTTCTTGCTCTGGCCACTATCTTACATATGATTGCTGCTATCAGCTGCTAGGTTGTAGGGAGGTTTGCAGCTCTGTAAGAGTCACAGACTCCAAAGGGTTCAATTGCACTACTCCTCCATGACCTTCTCTTACAGTGTCTCTCTCACACACACACACACACGCACACGCACACACGCACGCACGCACACACACACACACACACACACACACACACACACAGACACAGATATATGTGCACGCACACAAACAGAGCGTGCGTAGGTAGTGAAGCAGCAGGAGAGGAGCTGCTCTGGTGAAAGTGGATGCAGCAGAGTTTTTCCCTTAAACGAATCAGCTTTATTGGTCTTTTAACCTTCACATGCTCTAGGACGTCTTTCTCCCACTATTCTTCATTCGCTGCAAGGTATATACACTTAATGTTCACCTCTCCCCTATGTTTTCATTTAAGTCTCAACATTTGACTTTCTTTTTTTTATTTTATGTCAGCAGAGTATATTTTCCATTGCCATAATCCCTTTATTTTATTTGGACCTTTCTCTAAAGCTGTCCTCCTTGTTGCCTCTCTTTATCCTTTCCATCTTTCATGCTGACCAGTGAGTGAGTGATTATGCAGAGGTCATCTCCCTTTGAACACAATTCCAGGAACACATTAGGCATCATTTTCTTGTCAGATCTGAAGTGTCTGAATTACATCACTGGCAGACACCTAGTCAGACGTTAATGCTCAACGTAGATACAGACGACGCGCATGACTGTCTTAGTTAATAGTGCCATTTACGTGTCTGCCAGTTGAGGGGCTTTTAGCAAAGGTATGCAAAGAAAAACCGTGATTGGCAACTCAAATCTGTGGCCACATTAATGAGAGCATTAGTTCAGAACACGATGTAGGGGTTATGTCCTTTGCTTGGATCTGGCATTAAGCAAAATACACTCCATCAGCTGCAGTTGAGAAGTCAACCTCCAGCATCTTTCAATACAATACTTCACTCTGTCCACTCCGTTGTTCTCCAGTTGATCCTATCCAATTCTTTCCAAAAGAATGCCAGTCAAATAAATTGGGTACGCCAGCCTGTGCCATTGACATTTTGACCTTCGCAACTAACAGCAGCAGACAAACAAACAATTCTCATAATAACGGCCTCTTTTTTTTCTTCCGCACACTTTCAAGTAAACAGTAGCTGTTGCTTTGTAATTATTTTTCAGCTTGAGAACGTCCACAGATGTGTATGCTGGCTGAGTAAGGGGGTGTATTGATCTGTGGGCAAGGGTCTGTGGCCTGATGTCCACAACTGGGCTGCCCAGGGGAAGCTCTCTAAGGAGCCTGGGAAGCCATGATGTGGCTAATGCCCTGCCACTTGCCCCCCCCCCTCCATCAGTCAGCCTCAACTCTTCTGTGTCCTCCCCCAGCTCCTAGTTCGACCAGTTAACACTGCCCTGGTCTGGCCCCTTTCATTAGAGCCTTATTTTTGAGAGGTTGGGGGCAGCTTGAGGAGGCCGAGGATGTCTTGCAGATGTCCTCTGTGAATAATCCGCACCAGGAAAAATCCATACTTGTCACATTGGCAGTGTGAATGTGCTGTGTGTGTGTGTGTGCACCTGTTGTGTGTCCGGTACATGTTTGTGCGCTCTCTCCGTTCTCTTTGTCCTTGTTAATAATAACAGGGCTGAGGGCTCGCATTTCCCTCTCTGCAGGGCAGCCGTGTCATATCAGCAGTAAACAAGCTCCTTCCCTACAGAAAGCGCTCGACAACTCTCCCCAGCCTTAGCCACTCAAGCAGAAACCTGTCCTGCGCTCTTCCTTTCACTTTCTCTTTTGCTTTGCTCTCTCTCTTTCTTCTCTTTCTAATTTCTCTGCTCCCTCTGTTTCTCTTTCCTCTATTTTCATCAGCTGCCTTTCTCTCTTCCTTCGCTCTTTTTCCACCTCTGTTTGTTCTGTCTTTTGAAAGTGTTTTCTCCATCGCCCTCGCTGTTAAGGTCAGTGTGATGAGGAGGAGGGGTGCCCCTGACAAGAAAAATCTATATGTTGTCTTCTCTTACTCCTTCTTTAAAGCTGGAGCCCAATCTTGCAGTGTTTTAATAGCTGTCAACAACAGTGTCAGCAACAAATCCACCGCTGCTGGTATTTGATGTATTTGGTTAAAAATATTGTGATATTTGATTTTCTCCATATCGCCCAGCACTACTGTGTGTGGTGTGTGTGTGTGTGTGTGTGTGTGTGTGTGTGTGTGTGTGTGTGTGTGTGTGTGTGTGTGTGTGCGTGCATGCGTGTGTGCTTGGTGTTCTGTGGCCCCATTGACTCAGCGTGTAAATGTCGTCCCTTAATGATGTCTCTGTTGTCCAGTGAGAGTGGAAGCACTTGTCAGGGAGAAAAGAATCTGAAACTGCTGGTTTCTGTCAAGCAAAGGTGTTTCAGCTGTAGACCAGTTAAAATACGTAGATGGTGAGGAGCTTCGCTGCTACACTGCTGTGCCAGTGTAAATGAAACTGACTCCCTATTTCAGTTAAGTTATGTTTCATTTGACATGAAGAAAAAAAAGAAATCTTGTCACTGTGCCTTACAGATAGAGGAGAATGAAGAGCTGAGGAGGGCTCATGATAAACGCCGTGAACGCCTGTGTCTGATTCAGACCAACTACAAGACAGTCAGAGAGCAGCTGAAAGGGATGGAGAAATCAAATGGCATGTAAGTACACGGTTGAATGTTTAGTAACAAACTCTTGTCACACAACACAGTGGGAAAATGTGACAAAATAATGACTGTACACTCACACAATGCACAGGAAGTGTTGGTGTACACACATCAGACTCATAAAAGACTGAGGACCTCTGCATACACAAAGTAACTTGGATAACTTCCAGCTCCACCCAGCAGCAGGCAGTAAGAGAGGTTTCAAAGCACATACTGTAACTCACCTTGTCTTATGTTAAAAGCCCTCGTGAAATGCTACTACCCTCTGAAACCACTCACAAATCGTCTTAGGGACTCATTGCTCTCCACATGTTGTCTGACAAGACCTCAGTGCTGGATTTGGGAAAGTGGGAGAAATTCCTTCCATTGCCTTTGAAAAGCTCTGAGGTTTTAAGCCCAGTCAATTTGGGCCGTTTTGTGCCAAGTGTGTGTGTGCGCTTCTGCGTCTCTTCTCCCTCAGTGTTCATTAGGATGTGAGAGCCAGAGGCTGGAGGTGTCTGGTCCTGGGGGGTGCAAGGTGTTTGAGAAGGCCTGTGGAGGAGCAGAGACATCCATTTCCTGCTTCGACCTGTTATCTTCACCATAAACCACAGGATATTTACACAAAGCTGAAAAAATGTGCTTGAAAATGTCATTAGTATAAGGGTCTTTTTTCTCCATTGTCTCCCCCAGCCTGTTCCCACTTTTTTCTGTCTCTGTTTCTTTTCTCCAACAGCATCATTGAGTCCAGTTTAAAATGTAACTAATATATATATATATATAAGTTGCATATGTTTGGTGGTCACACAGGAGCAAAGTGTTGACCCTGTCGGCTGTTTTCTCTCTGGGTTAATTAAAGAAAACAGCAGTGCAATGTGAGCCCGTGTGAAAGTAGAGTGAGTGAGAGAACGTGTTCAGCGCTAGGCTCGACTCGGCTCATGTCAGCTCAGCGCGGCTCAACACCATGTGTCTGAGACAGTGGGAACAAAGACAGAGTGATGTAGGGAGAGAGAACTCTCAGAGTCAACACCAGTTGTGCCGTTGTTTTACATTTTAACAGGTTATCAAGGACTTTCGTCAAAGACGTGAGAGGAAAACATGTACATGTTTGTTTGTATGATACAGGGCTCTAGTTAAGAGTAAAGAGCTAATAAGACCTACAAATCCATAATAATACGTTTGTACTATCAGTGTCAGTGTATTTGTATTTCATGACTGATTTGACATAAAATTGATGCAATAGGCAGCTTTGCCCTTTTCAGTCAGAGCCCTCCATGGCACCAGCCAGTCACTCAATGTTATGATCCTGGCATTCATTTGGCATTAAGCCCCATCCTTAAATAGCTTTTAAACCCACTGGGGTAATGCCAGCCTGAATGAGAGACAATAGAAAATGACTTAAATACTCCCATTAGTGCCGGGAAATCAGAACCCTAACAAGTCAGTGGGGATAGGCGTCGAGTCTCATTGCATTTCGAGCTTGTTAGGGATTTCCCTGTAGCTTCCATGCTGTGTTGTTGGCTTTTTGGAAAGAAGCGGGGGGTCGTTTTTGTTCCCCTTTTGTGTGCAAGACCAAAAGATAAGACTGCGTTGTGTGTCCCCCTCACCGCCCTTTACCTGCCACACACATGCAGTATGCCTGTACTTACAAATACTTTTTATAAACACAATATATGTCAAATAAAACTTATTATTGTTGGACACTAACATCATTTTTTCTATAGCTTCCAGATTTTAATTGGTTGCTGTACGGCCAGCTGCTGAGTGACGTCACTAGTGTGTGTGATAACCAGTCCCACCCATAATAGAACTACCAGCCAATCAAAAAGCAGACGAAGGATCCATTGGCTCATCAGCATGCAGGTGGTGCCCAGTTGGCCAGTCCCAGTGAAACCACCCTGCCATTCACCATTACCACCATATTTTCCCAAAATGGCATGAAGGAGAGGGGGGAAAAGCCAACTTTTTATTTATATTAGAGAAGGGAAAAAGTTTTTTAATCAGACTGGGGATGATGGGGGTGAGCAAATAAAATTAAAGGTTATTAAAGCATCCGTACTCTGATCAAAGTTGCGCCCATAAACAGATTCCCCCTGAATCAGAGCAATTAGCCGCAGCAGCGTGGAAAAGTTCTCTCTATTTCCTCCTGCTTAATAATGGAAACTAGGATACCATAGGGGAGGAAGCACTGAGGCCTGAAGAAGATAGCTCTCTCATGGCTCCATGTTCAACAGCTTTTAGGCCCACTGTAAACAAATTAAAATGTATAATGCTTTACCGTGACTTAATAAAGCTTCATACACCTTTCATAAGGAATGCAGTTGATATACTGCATACCTAAATATCACACACAGAAATAATTAAAACAGAGCTGTGGGTAAAATCATGTACTTTTACAGGCTATAGCTCAGGCTGAATTCACTGTGTGCTTGCTGTAGAATGAGTAAACGTGTATCAATCTCTGTGACTATACAGTAAGATTATCCATTAAGTATTTTAGCACTCTGGGAAACTAACCCAAGCCCACAGATAGCACACATATACACTCACACACAAATACACTACAGAGATGTTCAAGGACTCCAAATTGCTCACAGGGCCATTAGCAGTATTAAATGAAAACATTTGCTATTCCTTAGTAGCCTCCAACTCCCAGGCACCAGGGTTTAAGTAGTATTAGCGTAGTGTGGCTGTGTCTACCCCACCAATAATGACCACAGGAAAAGGAGCCCTCCGCAATACCAGTGACCCTCCTGATCCATTTCCTCATTGATTGAGTAAAAAGGTGTGTGTGTGTGTGTGTGTGTGTGTGTGTGTGTATGTGTGTGTGTGTGTGTGTGTGTGAGACAAAAACAGTATTCTCTTCTCATCTGCTACTTTTTCAATCTGTGGATTTCTCACTAAAAGCTGTTTTAGTTTGCAAATGAAAGGCTTATTGGAATTGAATGTGTTGGGCTGAGACTGATTGATGAGTTGGGTGCGTGCAGGGATGCGTGTGCGTGTCCATGCGTGTGTGTGTGTGCGTGTGTGTGTTTGTGTGTGTTAAAAGGGAGGTTCAATGGTGGGAGCAGCCACTGAGCACAAAGTGTCATTAAGTATTCATAAGTGAGGTGTAGACATTTAAATGACCTCGTTTGCGAGTGTATTTTTGCCATTATTTATTTTTGCATGGCACACAGGGAATGGTCCAGCGCCCTGCCACACGGGCAGTGCCCAGGGCTTTAACAAACATGCATACGTGTGTACATGATTTGCCACTGAAATGTCAAAGTCAAGGCTGCTCATTTGAATACTGCTAAAGATGGCTGAATAACAAAAACAGAGTGAGACTAAGGGGCCTTGTTTCCCCATGTGAATTGGCCAGAGGCAGCAAGATAATGTACAGTACCAGCCATTTTCCCTTGTTAGTATATTTGCTTCATGTCAGGGGTCTTCACCGTTTTTTTAGGCCAAGGACCCCTTAGCTGAAAGAGAGACGGAGCAGGGACCCTTTACTACATATATTGTATAAAATGTAGTTGCATAATAAACTGTACCTACAATAACGTGTAGGGTGGCCCAATGCCTATACACATACGTTTTTATGGTGCATACAATACTAAGCTTTTAAAATAAAAATTGTTAGCATATTCATATATTTATACATCACGTTTTAATGTTAAAATGTGGCACAGTAAATCCTTAAGCTTATCTGTATATGTGGATGGCTACCTTATGGCTACCTTAGCTGTAGGCCAGTAAGCCTATCATCAATGTTGTGTGCAAAAAAATATATATCTTTACTAATAATTCATTTCATTTCATTTATTCATTCATTCATTTGCGTGTGCACGTCCGTGTGTGTTCCCAGGCCAGGTGGAAGGATGCAGCGTGCAGAAGCATGGCAGCTAAGACAAGAGAACAGTGATGCAGTTTGGAATGAGCTGGCCTACTTGAAAAACCTCACCAGGAAACTCTCCATTGAAAAGTAAGTCCCCTGCTGTCAAAGTCGCCTGGCTGAATCATAGATAATATCAGCACTGGATGTTTGAGTGTGCATACACACATTCAATTTAAAACACTCTCTCTCTCTCTCTCTCTCTCTCTCTCTCTCTCTCTCTCTCTCTCTTACACGTGTACACACATACCGACGCACACTCCAACTGTCCCTTCTTGTTTGTGGGTGTTAAAATTTGAGTGTGCCCTTCCCAACTTCACAGCATCCACCTAGCCCTCCACATCATTACCAACCAGCGGGGGCCAAAGCAAGATCATTAGACTCTGTGCTCATTTGTAAAATTGGCTGCCCGAATATTCACACATAAAAGTGCAGGAAGTAAAATCACATTATCAGAATCCCTGGCTGTGCCTTTGTGAAATAATTGCATTTTTAATGGAACATTTATGCCAAACCATAGTCCTGTTGCTGGTGTTATTAAGTGAGTGTCAATAAGATACTCTACATCTTATAGTCTGTAAACTGTAGTAGTGTCATTCGCTCAAATCTTGACTTTGAGTTTGGTGTTTTATTACAGTGTGACTTTTCTGCAAGAGGTGCTTTTCATTGAATTTCTTCCTTTGTTACTTAGTTTTTCCTTCTCTCTTTCTTTCCTCCTGTCTTTGTCTTTAAGTCTGTCTCTGGGTGTAGTACAGCCATTGTCTTGTTTGATCTAAAGAAAGCCCTTGTAACCGTACCACTAACACTGACCCTCTATGATGCTACTCAAAGCTTGGCCTAAAGCCACAGTCTTCCTCTCCCCAATCTCCCCTAGCCTTCACCTCTTCCCTCCTCTATCCTATGCCTCTGTACCCTTCTCTTCCCCTCTTCCTACTTGTCTTCCCAGTTCCCTCCCTCTGGTCCTCTGTGATGCTGCAGTAGGCCAAGGCCAGAATTCTAGTACTTGCCCCTCACCCCCTCCACTGCTTTCCCCTCTGCTCACCCCCTGCCCTGTCCTCCTAATCCCAGCTGAGCTCATTATGATATAGCCCGGCTGCCTCTCTCCAAGCCTGAGCTGTCCGAGCTAATTACAGGCTAGCAGCCCTAGTGCCGCCGATGCTGCCTGTTAAGGGATGTCCATCCGCCTGCCTTCCCGGCCACGACTAGAGCTGAGCAGAGTTGAGGACTGGATGGTCTGGGGATGGGGCGAGGGGGGGGTGAGCAGACTACAGTGAACACGCAGGGTCCTTGAAACTGACCTGCGAGGGAAACCACGTGGGATGGAGTGTGGCTGGCCTCTTTCCTAGCTGTGTAACTGACCTGTCCTCCGGGGTTGGTGTTGATCCCCTTCATGTGCCCCTGACCAGCTCCACCTCATCTCCTCCATTCCTGCCCCCAGGGCCCCTCCTTACCCGGGTGGCTGGTGCAAAGTAAACTTGGCTGGGATCTTTAAACTTCAGAAAAACTCTCTGTACCAGGGCACGCATCTGCACACAGCTCAGAAAAAAACATACTGCCCATCTCTATTCCAGTCATCGCTTTCTTCCATACCTGTTGTTGGAAGAAACAGGAACAGATAAGGTTGTTGGGACTATGGACAAAGCCAGCTTAACCAAACAGCTTTACTTCTCTGCAATGCAAATTTCTGTTGAGAGGCAACAGAAAAGGCAAAAGTGTGTCCCTCACAGTGCAACAACAACAAGAGTTTGTGAAAGCATAACTCCCAGGAAACTGTTGGGAAAAGCAGTTGCAGCTTGTTGTTCCATTGACCGTGTTATAATGATTGTGCTTGTGAAGGTTATGCTAGATAAGTGTTAGCAATGATCCACTAATGGGTAATTAACTCCTGGAAGCTGAAGAATTTAGGGCCAAATAAAGGCCCCTTATAAAGCTTTGAATGCCAAGTGGCTGGCTTTAGAGGAGAGTCTCTGTTTAAACTCATTCTCATTTGCGCTCCCTTATTGTCATGATTTTGTGCACAGATGCTCCCTATCACCTCCTCCAGAAACAGCACTTGTAAAAGACCGTCTTGAGGCCCAAATGACCGTTTCCCAGAATGAATATTGCTGGGATAAGTCCTGCACAGTGGGTCCCCACAGTGTTAAGAGAAGGTTATGAAGCCCAGGCCCCCCTCTAATCTCTGCACTTGAGTAAGAGGTTGAGCAATACGGTAAAACAGGTCGGTTTGTTAGCTGATTTACTGGCTCCCCATGGCTCATCCTAATGACTTAAGGATGCAGTAAGCAACAAATTGCTTATTCTTTGACAACCTTTTACAAGAAAATTGTGGCAAACTATTAGCAGGATGGTTTCTTGTGTTGTGGGTTAGTGTTCTGAACATTGTTAAGATATGCATATTATTTGGTCAGTACATTTAAAAAAGACATGCACTACAGGGCCACTACTTTCATGCACCTTTTGGTCTATTTTCTCTCACTTTAAAAGCTGTTGACAAGAATTAAAGGTATCCATGGCAAACTGGTTTAGAAATGTAATGACCAAGTTGAATTTGTCTAAAACACTTAATGTTTTGATGCTAGCCATCTCATGATTTCAACTTTTCTTAATAGTATGGGACTGCCATGTTTCTTTCATTATTTAGTCCACAAATAATCCTAGAAGAAAAATAGCCTCTTCTTTATATAGTGATTATGCACTGACAGATTCTGACATGAAGACCCACCTCTCAACATTTAACCAGTTTACAGTATCTCACAGATGCACGCTGGAGTGCTTTTAAGGCAAAAGGCACAAACAAATAAACTAGTTGACACCAAGGATGATTTTTGATTGAGATTTCCTTCTGGTTATAGTAGATGGTTGGCAAGCAGCTACGGGCAGGGTGGGCTAAAAAAAATCATCATCATTTTA
This sequence comes from Sander lucioperca, assembly GCF_008315115.2. Taxonomy (NCBI): domain Eukaryota; kingdom Metazoa; phylum Chordata; class Actinopteri; order Perciformes; family Percidae; genus Sander; species Sander lucioperca. Next base: position 32,364,037 of record NC_050176.1, read on the forward strand.
TCTGCCTCATTATGCATCTGTCTGCGGCACTCCATGTCCGTGCTTGTTAATTGTTGTTAAAGGTCTGCTGGTAAAAAAGAGGCAGGGATTATTTAGGCCCCATAAACAGAATAAACACATGCAGTGCACCCTCAGACTTAAGATGCTATACTCAGACGACATCAAAGCATAAATTAGCTAGCGATTACTGGGGAAAAAGCCTTTGAGATCATTTGCATCTGCAGCAGCAGTGCAAGCTCCTCTATAGAGAGTGACCATTATGGATGTGAACCTCCCCAATAAGCGACGTTGACACTAATTAAGTTTAATAAAGTTTACCCCGATGTTCCTCAGATTCCTCTATTTTTTTCCATTTCATCTTGATTTGCTAAAAGGTATTAGAAGTAATGAGAGTCTTTTGCTCCCCGGACCAGGGCTTAGTTGGAGGAGGGACACATTTGCTCACACAAACACACACACACACACACACACACACACACACACACACACACACACACACACACACACACACACACACACACACACACACACACACACACACACACACACACACACACACACAAAAACAGAATGTTTTATGCATGTTTTAAAATCCGACAACTAAGGTTTTTCCTTCATTAATTATTTGGTAAATTAATTATTGTGTAAAAAAAACTTGCTTTACACTTGGTTCGTAATTATAATGCAAGCTTCAGTGCACCATTAAGTCTTACTTAGTCCCATAACAAGATAAAATTAGAGCACAAAAAAACTGTTATTTTAAAGAACCAAACCTCAGAAATACAATTCACACGTACAGAAGGGAGAATGTAGTGTGCCTATCTCCTCTCATATTCAAATAGTCATTGACTGCGGAAGTTGTGTTCCTCATGTTTGATAAATACACCATTATGATATTGTCTTATTTTATATCAGGATACCTAGCAGCATCAACAAGCCTCTTAAACAGGGAATATTGTGGACATCCTAGGTTGTTTCCACCAGTGGTTATTACATGAATCCCCATTCACCTCTCATATCAGTGGCCTGTGGCTGGAGAACCTACGGTAACTCTTAAAGACTTGCTGTTGCAGCTGCCGCTGCATCGCCCAGAGCTGAAGTACAGCACTGAGCCATGTACCAACTCCACCAGTCACCATTTTTGCTGACAGCAGTGGCTTGTCCACAAAAACTCCCTCCATGAATGAACAGCCCTCTAGCCTAAGTTTAACCATAGGGAAATCTCCCCCTCACACCCCCAAAAACAAGATTCTTTCCCCAGCTATAAAAATGCCAGAGGTTTTTTGTTTCTCACCCTATTCCCTGCTGTTCCTGTGTATTTTTATGTTATGAGGAGGAAGCTGGCATGTTAAAGCACAATGGCTACAGATGATGTTGTGTTGTACACCCTTGTGGATGGAGGCTGGCAGTTTGTGCTCTGAGCTGTGTTAGGTGCAACACCGGTAGAGTCAAGATCAAATGACATGGAGTGGATAGCTTAGGGCTGAAGTTCTAGCGCTGCACGAGAGAGACAAATGTTTTCAAAAACGGGCCAAAAGAGCGGCGTGAGACACAAACTTACATTTCAGACCACATCATTACCAAACATAACACCCGTCTGGTGCCTTTAGTTTGGTTTCTGCCAAAACTTCTTTTACTTTTATGCCTTATGAGTGTTATTCTACCTGAGGTGTGGCGGCATGTTTAGAGGGAATTGAAAATTGTCCAGCTAGCTTCATTTAATTTATCATTCAGATTAAAAAAAGAAAAATACTTGAAATACTCTATATGAGTTGTGGCTGTAGAGAACCTCTCCTCTGTGATAACAAGGATATGACAGGAAAACATGGTTTCATTTGAGATTGCAGGTTACTGAAGGTAGTCTAACGTAGGGAAAAGGTGTGGAATTTGTTTTGGGTGGAGGCGGCTATAATGTGATGCAGATCTAAAACATAGCTCCTTGTGGTTGGGATTTAGCTCAATACTACCGCAGCCTTACAGTGTTGCCTAAACATCCTTTTGAATTCTCAAAGCTACTCTTTTCCCATCATCAGGACCCCAATAGGCTGAAAATAGTAAGCAACTGTTTATCAAATGATGTACTTAAACAAGGAAGCAAAGTGTGGGGAGTGAGACTGTAAGGGGAGATTGGAGCAAGCCACTCATGGAAACGGTTTGTGCAGTCGCAAATTAAATCGTAGTTTGGAAATTTGTTTTAACGTGTTGCCTAAGAAAAAGAGAAAAAGCTGTACATACTGTAGAAAGATGTGGTTGTATTTACCGGTGTAATTAAATTAGCACTGACAAAAAGCCTTGACAGATGCTGTAATTCCAAATGTGTTGTTTTGACACAAAACAAAACTCTTGGTGCTGTAACATTGTGACTAACATCATGTAACTTTACAAAACTAAAGCAAATGTAACAAAGTGACATACAAATTGGCCTACAAACCAAAGCTTTAATATATTAATTGCTTTAGTTTTGCATTTATTTTTACTTTCACGAAATAATCTTGGCAAATATTGAAGATAAATCACCAAATTAGTGTTATTGCTCTAACATCCCTAACTCTGCTAATTCCCTATCTATGGCAGACTGGTGCACACACTGCAACAACTGAGTGTTACTGAATAAGGTTGCAATAGTCTTCCATCTCCAGAATGTTATGATGTGAAACTGGAGACCCCTGGCCAATGAACTCCATCTGCAATCTAATCCCTTCTCCATCCAAGAAAGTATGCTCATCCTTTAACAAAATGGAATGTTTTGCATATGAACTTTGCTTTAGCGTCAATACCATCAGCATCCGAAAAGGCATAAAAGAGAAATATGAGATGGAAGAGGCTCCTTTCACACACTACATATTTCAGCTCATTTGTCCCATTAACAGCCTGGACACATAAGGCAGTGCTGGTGCCTCATCGACTTGAGTTCATTTATGGAGGAAAATCTATAGAGGAGCGACACATATCCATCTGCTTCCTCACCCCCCTAAGGTATAGTCAATTGTGTACTTATTTAAGCTGCGGTCAGCCATTAGACCAGGCCTCTACTAGACTGTGTGGGCTAAAAAGCTAATTACTTTCCTTCCCTGTGCTATGGCGATAACTTTTCCCCAGTCATTTTCTTGGCAAATGTATGGAAAAATATCTTGGTTGAGCTATTCAAAATTAGATTGGTTGAAACAGGTGTCTAGTTTGAGTTAATTGCCATTATGCTCATCATAGTTCACCGTAGCCACAAATGCCCTGTTTATCCTCAAACATTTCAGAGTGTATCGTGCATGCTGCACTTGCTGCATGCCTTAAGAAGTCAGTCAGAAGGAAGACCTACTGTTGTAATGAGGTTAACTGAGGGAAGAATGCCACCAGTAGCAGGAGCTTGTTTCTAGTGTTTCTCTCTGACTCTGTGGAGCAGAGGGGAGGGGAATTAGGTGTATGTTTCAGGTGTGGTTGTCTCAGTGGGCTTGTGTGTATCCTCAGTAGACTTCAGTTGGGGTCCTAATAATAACTTGAAAGTGCAAAGCTCCGAGCATGGCTCCACATAATTAGCCTTTAGCAGGAATCAAGCTAATTGCAGACAGGTAATTGGGCACACTTTCCAGTCTGTTTGTCTGTTATGATACACACACTAACTGGATAAGATTCCAGTTAAAATGTGAAATAAAAGTTTCTACAATGGAGTCCACAGTGGAATCCAGACTGAGAGAGTGATAGTATTTGTGGAGATTGGGTTGGTAGTGGTTTCATATTTATTTCATATTTTGTTATGCCATTTATATTTGTAGATGAATAGATTTGACATTAGAGCTGGGTGAAGAAAAGTTCATTATGTGTGTGACTGCAGAGCCGGCGTAGAAGAGGAGCTGGACATGCTGAGAGTCCAGGCTGCTATGGACCGGGCCACAGTGAAGGAGCTCCACTTGTGTCTTGCTAGTGAACACCAAGGTAAACCCTCTTTTTCTTTATATATTTTTGGAGACTTAAAAATAACCAAGTAAACATGAATCTTTAGAACCACTTTTTTCAATTTCATTTTTACTGTTGGTGTGGAAATATTTTGCGTAAATTTAATTTTTATTCAATCCTTGCATTCATTTACTGTATTGTTTTCTATGATGCCAAGGATGTTGCACAAAGATTAAAAAAAAATTAAAAATTTTAAAAAAAACTTTAAAAAAAAAAACTGGAATGACCACCTGTAATGGTGGAAAAGGATGCTTGTGTAACATGACCGCACCTTTAAGTCTTACTATTACCTCTGGGCCATGTGTATTAGTGAGCAGAATTAATTAGACCACTCCCAGTGGAATTAATACGACAACTCAATTAAGACTTGATCAACTCCTCGCAAGTTGATTGAGAGATCAAGTAGTGTTCATCTTGTCTGCATATATCATTCCCAATGTTAAAAAGCACATCACTTTCAATCTAATCTGCAACCTTTTGTCAGACGATGACCACCGCAACTGCTGGCCTCAGTTAACTAGTTCAATAACAAATCTGTCCTAGATCACTTTCATTTTCTTCACAACCAGTGATGGTGTCTATTGGAGATTTAAAGGAAGCACGTGATTTAAAGGATGGCAGTAATTAAAATCCTATTGACAGTCTAGTACTAGGAAATAAGCTCTTTTGAAAGGACAGAGTTTTGCATCTTGTCAGACAAATAATGACTAAATATAAATGTTACACATGTTCCTGTATAACTGCTTTCTTGTCTTTTGAGCTATCATGTACAGTCATTTTCAGTTTCCATCGGGTAAAAAAAAAAAAAAAAAAAAAACTGCAGAGAGTAGCACAATGTACTGCTGTTTTTATTGTAGTACCACTAATGTTAAAGTGGTATTCTCTCTCTATCAAAATGCACTCTTAGTAGTACCATACCAAGCTTAAAAAACACATCCATTGAATATGTTATATATCAAGGACATAAAGCATTTCTGTTTTTTTCTCAATGTGCATTATTGCTGAAATCATTGTTTTTAAAATATAAAACTCACTTAAACATTGTTTCACAATAAGTTTTTAGGTTTATATAGTTGTCAAAATAAATAAATAAATTGTATATTGTGATTTTGGAGAAGATAATCTTACCGTACAATACCAGTTATGTTTTTTTCTTGAAATACGGCTGTATCATCTTGGATCTTGAGTTAAAGTAAAACCAACATTATTAAGAAAACATTGTGAGTGGTCACAACATTTGCCCCTGAAGAACCTCTGTGACCCGATCAAAGGTATGGAGGGTTGAAACGCTCACGCCGGGATCAGACTAACGAAAGGCAGCAGATGAAAGGAACAGGGCCTTTGTGCTGCAGCCCATGAGGAGACGTGGGAGGGACGTTAATGTATGCTGCAGTGCCAGGACCTCCTCAAACTGTGGGTGACTAGGGAGTCACCACGTCTTCTTATCAAGGTAGTGCTGAGGTGCCAACTCCCAAGCCACCAGCACTGGAGCTGGATAATTGTCTCCCAACCTGGTTATGTACCCAGCGAACAAGGCAGCCCTCCTGTCCTATTTGGTGCTCTGTCTGATTGAATGTGACATGCTGGGAAGACAAAAGCGCAGGCTAATTCAAAGTAACAAACTTCCCTGGGCAAAGCGTCAAATGTAAAGCAAGGGAGCAGCAGCTCCTCACAACATAACCCTCACACTTTATTACTCTCCCTTCTATGGCCTCTTTATCCAGCTCACTCTCCAAAAGATCAACTGACCTAAAAGTCAAGGTCCTGAATACTTAATCATCCAGCCTTATTGTAAAAAATATATATTTTGGTCGTTGTGTCATAAATGTTTAACAGGAGAGAATGAAAGGCAGAAAGTTTTATATTTTGTGTTGCCCTTTGAATCTAGGTGAGCAGAGGAGATATTGCTACTTTTGCATGTATATACTGTATGTCAAACAGTGACACTGAGGCTTGTCGACTTGTGTATGCGCACATGAATATGTGTGCATCAAATCCCCAAGCACTTTGACTCCTGCATGCATTCTGTTGTTATCATAAAGACTAAATCATATGTTTGCCAAGGCCACTACTGAAGTTTTCAGAATAAAGCAGCATGTTAGTCTGCAGAGATTAGTTGTCCATTGGGGAAACATAGTGGACTACAAAGCAGTGCAGCCTGGGGCTGTGTGTTCACGAGGGATTCAAGCACTTCTCTTCGTTTGTTTAAGATCCCTAGAGAGAGGTTGCACATTACATGTACCAGTGTGTGCTTTTGAACTATGTTTTCCTATTTCCGTGTGGACTACTGAATAAAACACTTTTCTGTTAATCAGGAGGAAAAAGGGCTATTCGATAAGATTTTATAAACAGGAGTTGGTTTTTAGCAGTGTGAAAATGTTGAAGTCCCTCTGAAAACAGCATCAGTGATTTTGCGTTCTCTCCGATTTGATTGACAAAAGAAGAATAAAGAGAATAAAGAAACTGGACCGTCGGAAGGAAATTAGACCTTAGAAAGGCTAATTGTTAATTTAATGTACCCTCTTTATTATCATTCTATTGATTGGGCAGCCTGAGTTTGACACATCATGTCACAATAAGGAGCTTTGTTCCTCTTTGCAGAATTGCTTCACAAAGTGCCAAAGGAGCGCCAGGTCAAAAGCAGCACTCCGAAAAAGCTTTCTGTTTCTTCGGAGCGAATGGAACAGTCATTTAAAAAGGTACAGTACCATGCCGTCACTAAGTGTTCTTTGTCATTGCCAATAAAAGAAACCCGACAGAGCCATGACTACACACAATGCCTCTCAGAAAATGTGTTTTCTCCTCTATCAAGAATGATTCAAAAGTGTTCTAACTCTTTGGAGAATTGTTCATGTAATCATTTCCATGTCAAGTGTCAGTAGTTTTTTTCACAGTTTAAAACATTCTACAAACTAGAAGGGCACTCAGAGAGAGAGAGAGAGAGAGAGAGAGAGAGCGCAGACCTTTGCCAAGGCATGCCCTATCTCACAATGTTAATGTTAATCCAGTGTGAATTTTTCCAGTCAGGAAATCATTTTCCCGATTATTCTGACACCACATGAATGCAGCACAAATGCCCTATCTTGCAATGTTAACGAAAGTGAGAAATAATTTGTATCTGCCCCGTGATTGGGATCCTCTCTAAACAATTAATGAGTTCTTCCTTGGCCAATGCTACCCCTTTCCATCAAGTTTTATGAAAATCAGGCCAGTAGTTTTTCCATAACACAGACAAACCAACAAACCGACAAACCAAGCCGAAAACATAACCTCCTTGACAGATGTAATAACCACAAATAGTAACTGTAGGGGTGGAGTAGAGAAAACTGTACTAACTTATCCCAGAAAACTAAGGTAATTTAACATAGATGTTGTATCGGAGCTGTTAGTAGGTTGCACATGTTTGTGCACACTTGCTTTTTAAACCTTTTTTAAGACTTTAAATGTTGCCTTCATGGCAGTGAATCATCAAGAGTGGGGATAGCCATCTAATTTTGTTTGAAAGGTACCAGGCTTCACCAGCAGGCAGAATGAGAACCAAATAAAAGGGAAAAAATTGCCTGGAGGCACAAACCCAGCAGGCATGCCCTGTTCTCTTAAACAGTCTCCACCAAAGATCTAACAAATAGACTAAGTGCTCCTGGTTGATGAGGATGATCTGGGTAAGGGGGTGCCAGTCAGATGTCCATAGCCTTGCCAGGCTGGCGAGGGAGATGTTGCTCCCCTCATTGGTTCAGCCATACACAGCATATATGCATTGGCACATACACCTTAGAGAAAATATCTGGGGAGGAAAACCACTGTGTGCATGCTACCACACACAGGTCAAATCAGGAATTGGCTTTTCTAATAGAAATGTTGACTGATAACATGCTGTAGAACAACAACAGGCTGAACTCCGACTTGGCATGTTGTTGTTTTCACTAGCATTGCAAAAGCAGCATATTCAGAAGTTTGAGTATTTATGGTAAAAACTACAGATATGCAAGGAGAAAAAAACTATGTTGTACCACTGAGGCCCCATATTTCTGATTCCTTCAGATTGAACAGCTGGAGCGAAGGATGGTGTCCCTGGAGGAGGAGACAGAGAGGCTGAGGGAAGAGAAAGAGCAGCTACTTCAGGCCAAGGAAGACTTGGCCCACAACTGCCGCAGACTCCAAGCCTCCCTGGATCATCTGCAAACCCAGGAAGCTGCCCGTGAAGAGGCATCCCAAGCCCAGGCCCTGGCCCAGGGGGAGCGGCATCGCAGCGAGATCATGGCTTTAGAAGGTCGGCTGGCTGCCTCTCAGAAAGAGTCTACCAAGCTTCATCATCAGTTGCTGAAGCTGAGACAGGAGCTAGGGATCCTCAGAGCAGCTAGGGACTTCTATAGGAACCGTGCAGCAGCACCAGTGCGGGCAAGCGGGGCTGCTAGCAACATTAGTTGCAAGGTCAAATTCAAAACAACTAGCCTCAGAGGTCCGCTACACCAGCACAGCCATCGAACAGTCAGCCCCAATCAAGCCATCAGCTGGCAAGGCCGCAGCCCCAGTCCCACTAAGGACGAGTGGGAGGACATGAGCGTAGATAGGTAATGATACACACACACACACACACACACACACAGATGCACTTATTCTCATAGCCTCCCTCCTCATTATTTTTAGGTGGTAGGAGTGGAGCGGGTGGGCTGGTTGAATTGTGAGGGGCCTACGCAGCATCGAGGGGACAACGTGCATATGCAAAGCGTAAGCAAATGGGTGATTGAATTCCATCTTCTGTCTAGTTGGTATTCAGGAGCCAAAAGAAGAATGCAAGCAAGAATGATAGAGAGAAGGAGAGAGGAGGGGGAAACTACTGTCAGATCCTTTGAAATATCCTGGGACGCCTTGCTTGGAGCTTATTGACTGAAATTTGCATGCAAAATTAGCCACCTCTCCATACAAAGTTGAACTGATGCCAGAAAAGCCCAGGGATAAGGGGGCCGCCAAAGCCTCCATACCTTCCAGTGATGCCATTTTCATGCACTAGTCACGCTACCCCGAAATTGACAGTTTGGCAGTTTGATTTAATTTACTGGTCCTTTGCATATTCACTAACCCCCCCTTGACAGCGCTAAGGATCCCCCTGCAAGTACCAAACCCTTCCCCACCCACCCACCTCCTCCACCCGTACACACGCAACCATAGATGCATGGAAGCTAACCCCTCCCTGTGTCTAGTCATGTGGGTTATCTTGTGGCATGTCAATTCACAAATGTGTGTGTGCTACTCTTATTTCCTCCAGCCACCCCCGTAACCCCCTCTCAACACATACATTCACACTAACACACTTCCTTTCCATCTTACCCACCCTCCTCTTTCCCCTCCTCTACTTAATTTAGTTAGATACATTTTGAATGACCTGACTCGGCTCAGTACCAGATGTCTACAAGCTGTTTAACACCCTCTAAATTAAGAACCATCGACAGTAATTATTTCATGTATGTTTTATGCAAAAAAGCCACTGAGCCAACATTTATTGAGTGATGGTCGAAATTATTTGATTTCAAACACTCAGAGCTATCGCTGATATTTATTTCCCTTCACTTTCTCTCCCTTTATGCCTCTCTCTATCCGCTCTCTCTTTTGCTCAGTCCTACTAACTCCCCATCTCTTCACCAACTAATTCATCAGGCTGTAATCCACCCCATCTCAATCCACATGAGGCCGTTTAACAGGGACTGGGTGCAGCTATGCCCAGCTTTCCTAATGCCTCTCCATGTGGCTAATAAGCAGCAATCTAATATATACACTTTACCTGAGAGGTGGATCTAAGTGGATTTGTGAAGAAGGGGTCTAAACTGAGATGTTGTCTTATTTAAGGCACCTGTCAACTGATTTGTTACTGTAAAGCCTTCTGCGTCTCTTTCCTCGCAGCGGTCTTCTTCAGCAGGCGCTCCTGGAAATACAGTTTCTCTGCCTAAGGAGGTTTGGCCTAAATAGTGCCAAATAAAGATGTCAGACTCGTTAAGGCTACTGACAAGTCTTTGTTTTTTCCCCCTTTTTTTTTAGCGCTGCCTCTGGCTCCCTCTCTCAAGTTTTGAGCTGCTAAAGGCAGCTGACCATTTTGAGCAGATCAGCAGTTTTGGTAGAAAGCAGGACAGAATGAGAGCAGGGGGGCATGGGGAATATCCTTCTGAATTGTATTGTATTGTTCTGTTATTAGGGATATTGTGTGTGTGTGTGTGTGTCTGTCTGTCTGTCTGTCTGTCTGTCTGTGTGTGTGTGTGTGTGTGTGTGTGTGTGTGTGTGTGAGAGAGAGAGAGATTGCGCTTTTAATCACTGCTGGAACACACTGGAAAAGGAAAGCATACACCAACATAAAGTGTCTTGGTGAGGTGTTGGGCTACCACTTGCCACCAAAACGTGTTCAGTGTGCCTTTTTTTAGATTCTCCAGGTCTCTGGGCCTCAACTGAAAGATGTGTACAGTAACAATGTGCCATTCTTTACCTGGTATTCCTTTATTTGGTGTTTTGATGATGGTGGTGGAGAGGGCTGTCTATCACATTGCTGAATATCTCCCATTGGTGTCCAACTGGGTAGAGATCTGGTAACTGTAAAGGCATATGATTTTTTGTTAATGCTCATCACACCATTCAGTGACCCCATGTGTCCTATATTGATGCATCTTTCATCTTTTCTCAAGATTTGACCCACACAATTTTGCATCCAACCTGTATCCACAGACATGTGTTCATGTAAATGTGTAAAACACAACCCCCCCTAAAGTAACGCCATAACATGCCAGCACAGCATCCTTAACTTTGATGTTACTGTGGATGCAGTAACCATAGCTGTTGTCTGATTGGCTTAATTTTCACTGTAGACAGTATCAAATCATGCTAACTGTAGTATTTACACTCACACACATACAATTTGAATAGTAGTAATAGTAGTAGAAAAGTACTTTCAAATTAATAGTTAGATGACTTTAGAATTCTACTCACACACTCAAGAAAATTCAATTCAGACTTGTTTAGCAGTCTGCCCAGCATGAAGCAGGTAGCATTTTTTCATCAAATGCATGTAACCCTGGTCTTAGTGGTGGCGATTAGTGATCCTCAGCAAGTCCTTGTGCCCCGTCCAGACCGGGTTTAACCCTAACTAGCCCCCAGCAGTGTCATGTTCCAGTTAGATCCTGTCTCTGTGGTCTTTTACCTCTGCTGCTTCTCCCAGGCCCCACCTTAATAAACGCGCCAGCGTAAATGTCACTGGCTTCCACCTTCACGTCAAAGGTCACTGTCAATAAACCTGTGTGTGTGTGTGTGTGTGTGTGTGTGTGTGTGTGTGTGTGTGTGTGTGTGTGTGTGTGTATATATGTGAGTCCCAGGAAGCCCTTACCGTGTGTCCATCAGATGCAACTTTGCTTGGCTCCGCTCAGCCGTGCCTCTCACACACGTCTGTCACACACAGAGGGCTAATGAAGGCCACAGCCGCTCTCATACATGTTGATGCATTCACCATCAGCACCAGACACTGCAGCTTTTCACTTAATTTACACCCACATTTACACTTCCAGCTCAGAAATTGGATGGGACATTGATTTTCTGTTGGAAGGCGCGGGGGGGGGGGGGGGGGGGGGATGCACATATTTTTGCTTGATGTCAACTAAATCAACCATAAAAGGTAAATTGGATTTTTGTCCAGTGGTGGTGCTTTCAGAGACAGGGTTGTGGGTTCAACTTCTGGCCTGTAATAACCCCTCTCACTTTTCTCTACAGTGACAGCGGTCAGGAGTATGTGGACAGTCTCAACAGTGTGACCTCAAGGACAACGCCTCACAGAAAACAGGTTAACAGAAAGGTTGGTCTGTGCTCATCCTTAAATTAGTTTTACATTAAAACAAAAAAAAAAGGAATACATGTCTTATTTTTATTTTATTGGTTTATTTGATATGGACCATGCATATTTATGAACATTGTTGTAAAAACACCATGTAACTATGCCAGAATTAGTAAAAATAACTACTTTTCATCTGCAGTCCCCTATGCAGGTAACATAGGACTAACATAGAGACAGCCAGCAGTCATACAGCACTCATTCACTAAACATTAAAAGGTACACATAATGGTGACATATACATTGACAAAACAAACAAAACAAAACAAAAATACATGATGACAAAGAAATGATTCATCCACCTCTATACTGCACTCAATTTAACAGTGAAAGTCTACAGCCAGATGTTAACCTTGGGCTAGTGTATATGTTCCCTTGCAGACTACTTCTGCAGGGGTAACATCCGAGTAGTTTGAGAGCAGGTACAGGTTTTGTTTGAGTTGTTTCAGGCTTGTTTTAATCGTGCAATTATTCCAGTGGTGTAAGACCATCGTCAAAAGTATTTCTGAATGCTTAAAACTGTGATTCCAAACTAGCACTCACTGGTTATTAAACCATGAGCTGTATCAGCACAGTATAAACATTGTACTTCTTGATCCTAATTTTTTTATGAAAAAAAGATTTGATTTTCAGCATATTCAGAGTAAATTGTTCCTTATTTATCAAGAAAAAAAGCTGTAGAGGTACCTTACCAAACATAATTGCAAGCAAATTTTAGTTTAATGTAAGTCAGAAGATTCCTATGTGCAGTTATTTACAGCAACATTACCATAGTCATAGAACTAGTTAGGACTAATTGCGATCACAGTAACATTGAAACAATGTGCCTTGTATAGTAATTTAAGTAATGTACTCTTTACTCAAAAATGTCCTCAGTGTGCTCATTTTTACCGTAAAGGTAATACAATTATTGAGGTGTATGTGATTAGTCAGCATATGGATAATTATGAGTTTCCTTTAATCTCTTCTCCCTTTGCTCCTGCATTTACAAAGTTTTGTGTGTCGTTGTCAGTGCTCCTTCTTTTTCATCTCCTCTCCACACCACTAAAATCAATAGGCCTGGACCCTTGCTCTTGTCTATATCAAACCACTTCGCAGCAAGACATGGCAGCCCCAAACCCCAGTTCCGAACCCCAGAGAGATATGTCTGTCAAGAAGAGAGAGGAAAGAGGGGGATCTTTAAAGATATTGTCTCCCTCTCGTTTCAAGAGGAGGGGAGCTAGGTAGAAGGTGGAGACGAAGAGAGGGTTGTTGTTGTACATGTAGCCAGGGAGCTGTCAGGACCCTTACTCTCAGATCCCCTTAAGTTTCCCTGCTCCTGATCCGCTAAATGTGCCCATCAGCTCCTCCAGGGCTCATCGCTGTGACAGCCCTGGCCCCTCACAACGTACTATGTCACAGACCAAAGGGTTCACCTCCCCATCTCCTCTCTGCAAGGCACTGTGTGATCAAACCTGGCACTGATCAAATCCTACCTGACCCCATATACAAAGGAAACAGGCAGAGAAGACGGAGGGGTGGGGGATTGCCTTCTTTGATGTCACTACTACAAACGATGGTGCAGTTGGGAGGTGTCACACATACACACGCACGTACACACTTATGAGTGCAAATGACTACACACCCACGTCATACTGTAAGAGTGGATCAGGGCTTTCAGACAGTGATTGAACAAAGACAGCATTTGCAAGCATCTGTCAGAGGTAATATCCGTGCCGAGAAGCGTTCACGTTGAAGTCGGCTGAACACGCTCAGGTGAATTATTAAAGCACAGGGTGATTTGTCTTGTCGCGTTAAACTGAGCACACCCTGTGATCATGGTGTCATTATGAGCTGCGTCTCAGGAAGCACAACATGTCAACCGGTTGTGTTACATTTAACAGCTGCGTTTCATCTCTGTCTCTGACGTTTCTGTTCTCTCAGTCCTACAGGTGTTCACGGATCTCAAACACAGCGGCACCGGCAACAAAATCCAACAGAAAACAACCCCATGTTCTGGCCCAAGGTAACATAAGTTTTACTTTTTCACACCCATGCAAAACTACACAAATCTAATCGACTATAAATTGAAGCAGGAAGAACACTCAATGTATTTACATGCTGTCGATTGGAAACAAGTATTTAAGAAGTTTACAAGCTTTGGTTTTTATATGCGGGGGTTCAGAACCTGAATTGGTTATAAATGGAAAATGTTAATCATTCAAGTTGTTAAATATATCACAGTTTTCACTTGTGCATACACAAAGACACTTTTACATAAGCCTGTTAACTCCCACCAGTAGCTTCTAAATAGGGATTTGTTCGGTGCACTTGTCAACTCTGAGGTGCCGGTGTGTACTTCCTCCTGTTAGACGATGAACAGCATGAGCCCTGGGACCGAGGGACGAGAGGAGAGAAAAGGAGGTGGAGGAGAAAGAGGATGCTAATGAAGACCCAGCACTGCTCCTCCTCTTCTCTGCAGCTGCGCATCGAGTCCCTACAGCGTCACATTGACATACTGCGAAGTGCCAGGAAAGATGCTGTGCTTTCAGCCAGAGAGCTGCAAAGGGCCAATGAGAAGATAACGGCACAGCTCAACTCCCTCACTGAGAAACTCTGCAGCAGCAAGCAGCTCACACAGGTAACTTGGGAAAAACAGGGACATGAGTAAAAGGGAAAGCCAGTTATAAGTGTTGGGAAGTTTCTTATTAGACAAATAAATAAAAAGTCTTTGTCTTTCTTTTTGTGGTTCTTTTGTATTTGCTGGGGGCTGAGAGTGCAGCAGTAGCAGGTCCTTTGCCCTTATCATGCTTAATAAGTGTGGCTGACAGGCCTACCCTCGCCTGTGGAGGTCAGCACCACGGAGCAGAAGTGAGGAGGAGAATCTCTCTCTCTCTCTCTCTCTCTCTCTCTCTCTCTCTCTCTCTCTCTCTCTCTCTCTCTCTTTCTCCCTCTCTCTTTCTCTCTGACTCTGCTGTTGTCTCGTCTCACTGAATGTTTCAACAAGCCAGTTCCCCACAACAATCTGTGTCACTAGCAATTACATTTCTCCAAAACCGCACCTGTGTGCTCAGACACACACAAGGGGACTTTTTTTTCACTGCCACACACTCATTTAGTTATTTAGTATCTGACTCCAGGTAGGAAACTCTTAGACTTGGCACACCCTATAAATAAAACACCAAGCACTTTGGCCCTAAACAGTACCTTTCCTGCCAGGGCCTCCTTGTGCACCCCAATACACACACATACACAGACACATAAATACACACACACCAACACCTCGACAGATACAGTCGTTAATCGGACAGGCAGGAGACTTCTTTTGGTGAATTCAGACATAGCAGCAGCCAGCAAGGACGCCTGATTAGGTGCATGTGTCTGTATATTTACTGAGTAGAATAGCACAGATGCAGTATATTGGACTTGTTCACAAATTTCAGAGTCTAGCTAGCCCTCATGGTGTTGCGCCCTAGGAAGTGGCCCTTGTGCTCCCACCCAGGCATCTGATTGCTAAGGCCCAACGAGACCTCAGACTCAGACACAGCAGTAAAGGCACATGTGTACGCACACACATACACAAACACACACTGTTGTGTGAATGAGTGGACAGAGAGGGAATTGTTGTCTTCCTGTTTGTTTCCTCTCTCCTCCTGCAGTATTAATGCCACTCCACCGGAGAAAGTTGGAGCTGACTGGCCAAAGCCTTGTCTTGTTGCCCTCTCTGGAAAGGGCAAGAGGTGATGGACTTTGGGCTTGTTCCAGCCGGTCCTTGCCAACTCTCCAACTAAAACTCTCAGCTTGTAATTGGCTTAGGACAGCCTCCACAGGGGCCATCATGTGAGAAGTAGCATGGCAGTTTCTCAGAAACTTGTTTGTGTTGCTGTGTCTCCCTGATCCTTCAGCCATTCCATCCTTTCCTTGTTGCTTCCTTCCTTGCCTCCTTCCATCATTAAATCTTATTTCCTATTCCCCTTCCCTCTGTGGTCTTTGTATGAGTTTGGATTTTGAGTTTTTAATAACTGCATTTGATAGCTGCTATTTAAACAACATTTCGCTGCTCTCCAATCTATAACATGAGAGAGAAATAGACCTGAAGTTGAGATGTGTGATGGTGCTTTGTCATGCTGCACTCAGGTCTCCATGTCCCAGCCTAAGGGGAACGTGTGTTCAACAGCACGGGGACACTTTCATCACTCAGTCACCAGCACCACGGCGCTGACAGATGTCTTTATCAGCAACAGAATCTAAGCCTAACTCTCAGACCTGCAGTGCAAACACTTGTGGATGCCTCCCCTTCTTCACAACATATCGATTTTAAAGGATGATTCCTTTTTATTACAACTTGGGTTGGTAATGAAGACATTGCTGACTGCTGAGAATTGGGAACATGGCAATATCCCTGCAGCAAAGTCCAATATGGCAAATATATAACGAGCAGTCAGACAGTCATACTGGTTGTAAACAAACCAACTGTTTTTGCCAGATTATCTAAACCACTTTATTTGGAGGTTAAAGTGCGAAAGTGAGTGTGCCCCCGCAATGTGAGTATTGATCCCTCATTGTGCAGGTAAACTTTGTGTCCTCACAACTACGTCAAGTACTGTAGGTCAAAGTTGAAACAGAAAGTCAGTCTGTGAGCTGTGATGGATGTCAAATAAGTGTGTCTAACCTTGAGTTTGTCTGACCAGCCGTGTTTCTTGCCGTCTGACATTTAGTAATGTTGCCATATTCCTAGATCTCAACAATTAACTTTGAGATCTAGGCATATGGCAACTATTCCGTAGATCTAAATGTTATTATTACTGAAATAAATAATGGCCAAAAACTACGAAAATAAGACTCAAGTTGTAATAAAACGGAATTATCCCTTAAGGTGGCATAAGAAGCTTAGAAAACTCAGGTGACAGGTGAAGCATGCCCTCCTATATCAAACAAGTCTAGCGTTTGACAAAATGTGCTAGTCATGCGTATCATCCAAATACAGGATCATTTAGTTGCTTGGATTATCTACCTCGCTCAGTCATTACTTCCCCGTTGACTTCACTTTGCAGTGTACTGTGACATCGCCTTGTGAATTTACCAGCCTTATCTCTTTACGTGTGGAGTGTCCTACCCTCCTCTAACATGTAAGAGGCTGGGATTATCATAGGATTAGGGAGTGCAACAGACACAACTGACTGAATTTAAAAAGCTTCAGACTTTTTTTCAAATATGTATGATAGTTGCACTACAAATCACATACAAAGTCTGGCCAACAGGATGAATACAAAGTGATTGCTAGTGTTTCCCTTATGTTGACAACTTTGATAGTGCATCCGTATATGTGGGGCTATTTCAGCAGCCTCTGTTTCCTTATTTATCCGCTAATATTGAGGATCACTTGGAACAGCATCAGTGAGGCCGCTACTCAGATGGGAGAGAGAGACAGGCGTCCTCTCTTCCAGCCTTAAGGACCACCAGTCTATCAGTCCATGTCAGTGCCATCTCTCACCAGAGCTGAAAATGGCCTGTGAAATCAAAGCCTGTCTTACAGGAAGTGTCATCAATGCCACCCCCTTATCCGTGCACCACTGCCACTGCAGTCATAGCCCCACTTTTCCTTCTCCACTCCTCCCACTCTATATCACTCCTACTTCTCTCTCTCCCACCCCCGCTGGGGATATGGCATGCGCGTCTTCAACAGAGCAAAGGAAACCTAAAACAAGAGGGATTCTATTAAAAGGTGTCAGCCAGCAACCAGATATCAATAACCTCCATGTATGCAGAGCAGAAAGCAAACCCCTGGGAATCTGCGGTTTCACTTGGGTGTGTGCGTGTGTCTCCGTGTGTGTTCCAGCATTTACCCCATGTGTGCAGCATACATCTTCATGTATCATGTCTCCTATTTGTGCCATTAAGCATTCTTGATGTTGAAATGATAGCAGGTCAGCTAATTGTGGCAGTATTGAACCAAGCTTACAGAGACGTGTGTCTGCCCCATATTTTCTAAATGAGCAAGCAAAGAGATTTTTTTTTTAGCTCTGTTGCACACGTGGTTAAAAGTGTTCACCTCAGATGCTCATGTTTAGAATCATTGATACTCTGTACATTGTACATGATCATCTAGTGCCATTATCGTTCATCACTCTTAACCCAACCACTAACCAAATGCTGAACTCCCTCTGTCCCAAAGTACTCTCTGATTCTGCAGGATGGCTTTATTATGCATGCCAATCACAGTGAGAATTAGGCCCTATTGACCAGGCAACGGCATCATCTGTCTCCTAATTAGCATAAAAAAGGAGCTTTATCACAGAATAGATATTAAAGCAGAGCCTGTAGCTCTCCTGTGGCTAAGGCATACAGTATTTCCAACATATTGTGTTTACTTTGTCTCTGCGTCTATCATATTCATGTAATGTGAATTTAAAATTAAGACTTAATAATATATTTTTGCATCGTAAAGGTGAGAAAGCTGGGATTTGGTTTGACTCAAAGTTTTTTATGAAGTGAATGTCAATTAACAAGAAGTATATCACATCTCCCATTACTTTTTACTGTAACTCTCGACATCCTGTAACAAAAATGTAGGTTTTCCTGGTTTAATAACAGTTGACGAAACTTTTGTTTTTAGTTAAAGTATCATTAGCAGTAGCCTAGACCACCAATTTTTGTCTGTCGGTCTGCAGAAGCTGACCTCTGACCTGGCTGGTAAGGAGCAGCAGAAAAAGGTTCTGGAGATGGAGCTGGAGCAGTGGAGGCAGATCACATTACCCCAGCAAACTGTACCACCAGCACCAGTAATCACGCAGTGCTCCTGCCAGGGCAGGATCATGCCTGCCCCGGATAATCCGTCCCCCCAGGCCCTGGAGGCTGAGGTCAAACAACTTCAAGCCAGACTTAAGGTTAGTGGTTATAAATTACAAGGAGAACTCTGGGGTTAATGAATGACCCTCATGCTTTGTCTAATTGTGCACGCCTTATGAGATAAATCTCTTAATAGGATGATGGTATTAAGGATTGTGTTTCCAATTTTGTGCACTATGTAGCTTGACTGAATAATACCATGAATAACAAGAAAATTGTGGAATTTTGTGTGTGTGTGTGTGTGTGTGTGTGTGTGTGTGTGTGTGTGTGTGTGTGTGTGTGTGTGTGTGTGAGTATTATTGCTGTTTGGCTCAAAGAAAATATTTGTCAAAAAATCCTACGTTCATTTTGGTCTGTACAGGCAAGTTTATGGACAAAAGTAAGTTATAAATTTTCTTTTTGTTGCCTCTTCCACTACCTGTTATGCAGTATCGGTCTTCCAGGGTTGGAATGCACATGGATTTATGTTTTTCAGTTAGAACAAAAATTTGCCTGGTATTTATCATTAAATCAACACCAATATTTCTGAGTCACTTTAACACCTCACTGGTTTGAACAGCCTGCTGTCCTTGAGGAGTTTAGAAACCCTAAAAAAGGCTGTCAAGGTTTTATTTTTAAATGCATATAAAAAAAAATCATCATAAAAAAAAATCCTCAAATTCTTGAGCCTTTCAATTTTCACTCCACATCACCTGAAATTGCATGTGATTTCGACATGAATTAGCATTTCTTATCATTTGATCTTATTACGGAGTACCTGTCAGAAAGATGAGAAATAGGGAATAACAGTAGAGACGTGCCATACATCATAGGGAATGAGGTGTGAGTGGTACCACAGTATTATCACCCTCTCCGCAGCCAGCTCATCAGTGTCACCGAGCAGATTGCTGCTGTCGTTACACACAGCCGAGGAAGTCATGTCAGGTGACAGCAAAAGGGAGAGGCGAGGGATGCTCTGTGGGGTTGAGCGCATTGTCAAAAGCTTGTACTGGTACAGTTCCCACAAGAGATACAGGGCCCTTTAAACCAAAGTGAACATGCACATTCAAATATCCATCAGTCGAATGATCAGAAGTCAAGCTGTCGTCATGAGCCATACAGTATGTCTTAATATGTCACATGGCAGAGATATAAGAGATAAAAACAATTTTAATTTTATAATAATTTCATTTTAATTTTTTAATAATATTAACTAAATGTTTGCTGCTGGATTTTTCTATTTTATATCTGTTGGTCAACATTTTAATCAGTTTATATATATAGTCTCCATTAAAATATATTCTGTAGTATAGGTCTATACATTGTTATTTTTACTATTACTCCCCTTTATTTCATCCACTTACTGCTAAAATACTGCTTTCCTTTTAACCTCTTTTAGCACCTTCCACCCTCCTGCTGTAACTATAATGAGGATGCATGCTGTGCCTGACCTGTCATCAGCCGTGTCGTGATAACCTCCCCCACCCCTATCACACGCACTCAAACACATTAACAAACACACACACCGTGTGCCTTCCCCCCAGAGTACAAGTGCGGAGGTCACAAGGCAGGTGGCAGCTAACAAAGCCCTGCGAGGCCAACTCCAGGAGAAGGAGGACAAGCTCCGCCAGCTGCAGGACAAGTTAGTTTCACACCTTTTTCTTCATTAGTATTAGTTCATTCTCTTTGTGTTTCTTTCTTACAGTTGCTCTGCAGTACAGCTCTTAGTTTTCCTTTTTTCTTTCTGCAGCCTTCTCTCTGTCTTTGTCTCTCCGTCTCTCCTTGTCTCTGTCTGCATGTTTGCACATTCTCTGCAGCTCCCATCTGTAGTGTTTGATTCCACCATGTGGCAGCACTCTGTCTGCTGCATTCCACTTAGGCATGCTACTCCTCTGCGTGTATCATTTGTGAAATTATGCATGTTCTCATCAGCAACTGAATAAAAATGACTGATGGAATTAGTGTGTATGCACATGTTTGCATGTGGGTGTCTTGTGTGTCATGTAGTGTGGTGTTGCTTATGTGGGTAGCTGATGTGGAGTGCTGATCAAAGCAGCGTATTGATTGTTTGTGTGCCGCAGGAGGGACCATTTTGGCCCATGACACTAAAACCCACACAGCATCACTCTGGCCTGTGGGCCCCAAGTCCTAATGAGTTACATGGTTCACCTACTGTAGCACTCGCTGCATTACATAGTCAGAATGCATAGCTATAAACAATTCACTCAGAGAAACTGTCGAGAATTGAACAGTGT
The DNA here is from genome assembly GCF_008315115.2 of Sander lucioperca. Classification (NCBI taxonomy): domain Eukaryota; kingdom Metazoa; phylum Chordata; class Actinopteri; order Perciformes; family Percidae; genus Sander; species Sander lucioperca. The sequence continues at coordinate 32,384,908 of NC_050176.1, forward strand.
TGTGAAAGGCGTATATCATCATTCTGCATTAGGATCTCATCTTTGAACTGAGAGAAAGGTACAAAGAACAACTTGGCTTTCTTCCCTCTCGTTCTCTTTGTCTCATATGCTGTGTCCTCTGCCTGCCTTTCTCAATAATGCATCCAGGGCATGTGTATAATCACAGTGGCTATGTGTTTGTGTGTGACCAAAGCACAGCGGATCACAGCCAGACAGAGTGAACATCCCTTAGCTGAGTTTCCACGACAGCCTCAGCCTCTCCTCTGGCTCTTGTCACACACTCACTCACGCACACACCCATGTAACTCGCCGTCTCTCTTTGCCTACTTCTCCGTTTGCCTCCATGGAGGGACCCCTTCTCAGAATGAAAGACATGTCTAGACGTCTCTGAAATATACATCTCAGCACACACACAGGGAGCAAGGCTGCTTCGCCTTAAAGAAGAGATGGGGGGAAAAAAAGAAATGAATTTCAAAGTATACCGGCATGTCCTCAGTCAATATCCGGCACTATGGCCCTGCCTTATTTATGAAGCTGCTTCTTTCATCTTTAGCCCTGTTGTCTATCAGCCACATGAAACAACCACCCGCGCTTCATTCTTAACAACATACACAGAAATGTGCGCTCTTGCTCTCTCTTACGCACACACACTTCAGACCACTGACTGTTATCATTACAGTACACGCATGTTTGATGAACAATATTGCAAACAAGCGCAGAACAAAGGGAACAAACGTGTGAGTGATTGGGATATAGTTTGAGGCTCTCTTTCTTTCCACTAATACTCATAAATAGAGATCACACGCTCCGACAGAAGCACCAGATATCCTTCATTCTTTTTTATCCTCTATTCTTTTTGGGGTGCAGAAGGAGAGAACATCTAAAATAAATGTTGTCGATCTAATTGCCATTAGTATTGGGGCAGAGGGAGCTTGCTGGGGCTCTTATTGCTGCTCTCCGTCTTTAAGTCAACACCAGACAGTCATCTGAAAGGTTCAATATGGGTTTTCTCATTAATGGCCAAATCCATGGGGTAACCAGCCAGCGCTACTTCCCCCCCAAAGACCCCAGGCTAGACTCCTCTCTCATTTAATTTAATGTCACTCCAATAGGACAAGCTCACATTTATTTAGCCAGTCTACCCTCAGGCATTCATCCACCTAGGGAGACAGGGACATTTACTTACACAAAAGCATTTGCTCTCACGTTTCGTCATCTGTTTATTCAAAACACACGAGCCATGATGCATGTGGGAGCTATAAGAACCACTACATCTTTGAAATAAAAAAAAAATAAAAAACGGTCAAAACCGTTTTAATTAACTGCATCCGTATGATCTTTATTCTATTTGTTCTAATTCCCCAAGGTATAGACAACCATGAAAATGCCTTACTGTATGTTTGCCTTTTATGAAAACAGAATAAAACATACTAACATACTGAGCCCATTTAAAACAAGTCCTTTCTATAATATGTGTGTGCAGAATGCTGGAATATTAAGCATGTCAATATGGCAGGTTATTGAAATAGGAAGTGACGGGGTGCATGTTTGCAACAGTTAAGACATGAATAGCCTACAATACAGAGACCTTGCCTCTCTTTAGGGAAGTATTATCAGCTCAGTACAGCACACAAACAAACAATATTTTTTAGAGCGTATTCCCTTCATAATCAGTCTTTCCAAAGCCAAGTTCCCCTGCTGACATGTTTTTTATGTGACTTGTGTAATGCTGAGCTGAAAATAATAAACATTTAAAAACTTGATTACAGCCTTTCACGTAGTGTCACTGCTGATTCGAAATGCCGTTTGTCAAAAAGGACTCCCCAGTCACACTTAGTGTGCTATTCCCCACCAGAGCACTTGTTCTAATATGTGCCAGTTAGAATTATATATGCATCCTTATTTCACCCCCCTCCACTTACCCAAACAGCATGCCAGTGTATTTAGTTGTCATAATGAGCTGTCATGACTGATGCACTGCATGGGGACACTGTGCCTGCCAGCTTTGTGTGTGTGTTTGTTCTGCTATGTAGAAACTGTGTGTGAGTGTGTGCCCATGCATGAATATGAATATCTGTGTAGAATTCACACTCATTTATACTTTATACCATATTTGTTTTTTTCTTTTTTTGTGTGCGTTTCCAGGGCGAGCCACACAGAGCGAGATGTGAGCATGAAAAGGCAGCTGGTGGAGGACTTGAAGACAAGACTGAAGTTCCTGCAGGAGATGGAGAAAAGTTACTGTGGACGGGTGGAGGAGCTGGAGAAGAAGGTACACCAAGTACACCACAGCTGACACCATCATCATGTCATCCAATTAGTTTGGTAGAATTTTCAAAGAAAATGAGGTATCACAATGCTCAGCATTTCTCATATCCCAGATATTGTGTCTCCTGGGTGACTAAAAAGGAAAATAATGATTGTATTTACTGTTAACTTATAGACTAGATGTTTACTTCATTGTGCCTTCATCACAATAGAACTGCAGTGCCCCCACCCAATAGTTCAGCTTTTTTACCTTCTTGTTTCCCTTTTGTTCTAACTCATCTCTACAGGTGAAGACTTTATCAGAGGAGGCCACCAACAGGAAGGCCTTTGTTGATTCTCTAAAGAGGAGACTGAATGTTGCAACCACAGAGAAAAGCAAGTATGAGGCCTCCTGTAAAAAACTGAAGGAGGACCTGGAAAAAAAGGTAGGAAATCACAGGCCCCTGAATTAAATCGAATCAAAATCATATCGTGGAAGACTTATGTCAGCAAATATTGTATTGTTGTGCAAATAATCTATATAATATCACATTGTGATAAACCTTGTGATTTACACCCCTACAAATCAGATCACAGCAGTATGTAATTAGTAGAAAGAAAGAAAGAGGTTTCAGGACTGAGGAAAAGTAACTTCTAGCCATGAATCTTTACACCCCAGCTGTACAGTTTTACCCCATTGGACTTTGTAATGGTTATTGTTGTACAACTTTTAAAGCTATAGTGCGTAGTTTCTGTCGTCCCCATGACGAATTCTAAGAAATGACAACAACACTGTCGGCGTGTCCACATGATACGGCCTTTAGTGTTTTTTGCCCCCAACGTCTCCTCCCCGGCAGCGTGGCAATGGTTATGTTTAGGGTTAAGGTTAGTGTTAGCTGCCTGGAAGGCGCCGTTGGAGGCAAAAAACACCATCGAGCACATGATACAAGCCTTCTGTGATCGTGCACGCGCCCCCACCTCTCCTCCACGCAGTTGCTAGTAGTCAAGGAGGACAGGAGGATTAAAAAAACATGATGGACTCTTCAGAAGAGGTAATTATCTTCACTCAAGCTTCTGCAAGGGAAAGTCACCGGGCGACACAATCTTCTGAACATAGCCATACTGAGAAATACAGACGGAGTTGTGTGGAGTAATTAATTATTAATTAGCTTTGTATCAACTCATTTGGCAATGGCTTGAATGTAACGGACGTTCATTAATATCAAAAAGTTACACACTAAAGCTTTAATCACAGATGGTTAAATAAGTATTTTTCACACTGATCAACAGAAAAAGACACAAATGTATAAATATATAAAAATAGTATAAAAATGTGCAAAACTAATTCCAAGTTGTAAATAATGAAAACAGTTGTTTGTTTTTTTAAATACAAAATTAAGTTTAAGGTAGGGTAAATATTTTCATAGGCAATTGTATGTTGTATGTAAAATTATTCTGATGGTAAAAATGAAACAATCCTGTTGAAAATTGATGCAGCCTAAGTGTTGTTTTTAGTCCATTTATTCTCAATGTCCCTAGATTAAACATTACCACTAGAGTCGGCAAAGTAAAAAAAAAATAATAATCAAATTCCACAGTTACTATAATTGCCGCAAATGTCACACTGGCCTATGCAGAATCTCAGCTTTCTAAAGATTGTTTGCCTTCAGCTGACTAGTTCTGCCTGCTATTTTTCTTTACAGGAGCAGCGCATGCATGCCTTGCAGGCTCGTGTGGGAGCCAGTGAGCAGGCTTTGGCTGCACTGGAACAGACAGCCACTGAGCAAATGGAGGGGTTGACCCAGCAGAGCTCCCATGCATTGGACAGGCTTCAGAGACAGCTAGGCCAAGCCTACTCCCAGCTGGAGCAGCTTCATTCTTTCATCAAGGTACTGTACTAACTGTGATGTGTGTGCCTGCAAGTTCTTCACCTGTGAATTGTAATGATTCTGGGTGTACCACCCCCAAGGTTAATTGGGCAAAAGGTAAAGGCGGGGGCCTTGGCATGCTTACCACTGTAAATAAAATAAAGGCTGATGGCAAACCGAATGTCACCTCCCTGGTGATGCTGTGCCAACCAGATACTGTATAGCAAGGCTCACCTCTATGCACAGCACCCACTCTAGGGTCTGGACTGTCCTTTTCCAGAGTTGCCAAGGTGGTTGTGGAAATACCCACAAGCCCCCAGTGGAGTGCCAATGCAGGCCAGCTGACAGTCTTGCCTGGGCCCAGGACGAGATCATTTTAGATATGCCCCCCCCCCCCCCCGCGCACCCAGATCTCTCCTTTTCCCTTGCTCTTCCTCTCCTGTTCCTCTCCTCTGCTCTTCCTCTCCTCTGCTCTTCCTCTCCTCTCCTCTGCTCTTCCTTTCCTCTCCTCTGCTCTTCCTCTTCCTCTCCTCTCCTCTCGTCTCCTCACATCTCTCGCTGAAATTAAGTGTGTGATCAGTCTCTGATCCATCCTGCTCAGACTCTCCGACGGGCAGCGGGCCCCTCCTGCATCACTGTGTCTCTCTCTCTCTTCTCTCTTTTTTTTAATTATTCCATAATTGAATGAATCCCCCTACCCTGGGCACGGGACAACTGACCCGTTTGTCCCCCCCTATCGGCGGGCGTGTGGCAATGTCTTGCCATGTTCCCCAGAGAATAAGTAAATGCAGCTGGGAGCGAGTTGCTGCCCCTAGTGAAGAAGTTAAGTATCTCAGTGTTGTTCATAAGTGGAAATAAATGCATCGCTTTAAAATTTGCCTCTCATTCACCTATGCAAAGCTCTCGCAGAACCCCAGCACTTGGGGTTCAGTATGTTGCTCAAGGACGCTTTGACATCTAGTTGAACCGCCAACCCTGCGATTTGTGGACAATCCACTCTACATTACCTCTAGATGAAAAGTGAAATCATCAAGTGAACTGGTGTGGTGTCGCCAATCATGCAAGCGTTGTACCAGACTGTTGAGGTGTAGAGGGTACTTAACCTCAAGACGAAGCTCTCAATTTACCTGTTAATCAACATTTCAGGCCTATGTGGTCTAGGTAGTGATCAAAATAATAAGAGCAGCTCATTTGATTACAAGATGTGTATCCAGAAGGAGCCCAGAATAGAGCTGTTGCTCCTCTGCATTAAAAGGAACCACATGAGGTGGTTCAGGCATCTTATCATGACACGTCAGCTTGATGCTTCCCTGTGGACGTATTCTGGGATTCCATGTCCAACTGGGAGGGGCTGGACAAAATGACCTAAAATCAAAATCACGTTTCATTGAGCATTTTACCTCGATAACGATTAACGAAAGATTTTTTTCTTGTACTTTAAATATGCTCAACTATTAAAGGTAGAATTTTTTTTCTAATGAAAGCGTGCATATCTTATCTTTATGAATTTAAAATAATTCAAGGAAACACACAGATGCACTATTATGGTTATTTATTGAATAATTTAAATCACAGCACACATTGCTTGAAATAAAGACATGTTGTGAAAAAAGTTTTTTTTTTTAGTTATTAAAAGTAAGAAAGCAAGTTTCTAAAAAACATTTAGAAAATAAATAACTTCACCGTTTCAGTGTCTAAACGTAACTGTCTTCGCGGCATGATGGTCACGTTTTGTCAACTAAACTTTAGTGCAACGGCCACAAAAACGACCAGAACCTCACTTTGATCGGTAACTGGCTCATAGTCACCTTTTGTCGACTAAACTTACTACTTCTGTGTAGGGCTGGGCATCAAGAACCGATTCCTACTTGGAATCGTTTCAAAAATTACGATTCCAGTGGAATCGTTTCTCTATTAGAATCGTTTGAAATCGTTTGGAGGATTTGGTTTCAAATCTGATCATGGGTTCCAAATTTAACATGCACAAGTTTTAGTTTCCGTAGTGGCCAGGCGCTTGTTGTGTTGCAGCCATGGAGCACAGTAAGCAGCGCTCTAGTGTGGCTTTATTTTACGTTGAAAAAGCTTGGTAAAACTGCAACCCACCATTGAATCAAAATAAAACTTTCCTCTTATTTGTGAAATAAGCATGGGACCCGTTTCAACTCCACCCCTCAAAGAATTGGAATCGAGAATAGATAACAACTGGAATCGAAAGGAAGAATTGGAATTGGAATCAGAATTGTTAAAATCCAAACAATGCCCAGCCCTACTTCTGTGTCGTCTGAATGCCATAATGTTTTCAAACGATGGACACTACGTTTTTCTTTGCTGCAAGCTGCTCCTGTTGCTCAGTTGACTCTGTGTTTAAGTTCTTCTCCATGTGTTGTTTCCATGAGGCAGACTGGACGGAGCAGAGTCACGTGACTGCACACGCGGTGGTATGTTTTTATGAGGAAAGTACATGAAGACACACACTGGGGAAAGTATTAACAAGATTTAAAAAAAACTAAATAACTGACGGTTAGAGGTTCTAAATTTCGGTTTACTTTTCTATTAATCGTCCAGCCCTACCCAGAACACACTGGAGAGATCACACATCCCACCTGGCTTGGGCAAACTACAGGAGCCCCCAGGACCGGCTTGGGGATGTGGCTAGGAAGAAGAACGTCAGCACTGCCTTGCTTAGCCTGCAGCCACCACAACTGGATAAATGTCAGCAGATGTGTGGATGGATTTGTATGTGTCTATGTGCCATTATGCATTTCCACTTTCTTCCAATACATAGGGAGACACAGGCCATCACTGTGAGAATACCGTGACCCAATGGGAATGGGCACTATTGTCTTTGTCTCGGCCTAATCCATCACCTTGAGGTGTGTTTGTGTGTCTGTGTCACTCTGCCTGTGTGTCTGGCAGAGACTGATAAAGTCTGTCCATCAACTCTGTTCAGCTGACACCTGTCTATCAAAGGAGGAAACGGTTTGGCAGAGATAGATAGTGATGGCACACACACACATAAATCAAGTGGCAGATCATGGACACAGTTTAGTGGCAACTAAACTGCTTTTGTCCTTACCAACCAGAAATTACTGAAAGTATTCTGGTCCTTGTATGGCTCACTTGCATCTGAGCAGAATTGGAGGTTGATAGGATGTTTATTCTTGTTTATTTTTCCTAACCTCTGATTTCTTTTACACATCTTCTTTTTTCACACATATGCATTTACATAGTAAGAAGAGACACACTTGCATGCAATCTATATGTAACCTACAAATAGAGGCTGCACTGCATGTGAAAGCACACGTGTATAGAAATGCATAGAAATACAGTTCACACTCATATAACTCCTCTCCTCCATTCCCATAACCCAAGGCTGGTGCGGCCATTGTGTTGTTGTTGAGGATTCACATCATTGTTTCCCTCCCGATGGCTCCTGTGATTCCCTATAAGAACACCAAGCCCTTTGATTGGACTGCCTGACGTCCAGAGGAGATTTACTCTTGTCATGTATTGATCAGGACCGGAGGGCTGTGTGTGTGTGTGTGTGTGTGTGTGTGTGTGTGTGTGTGTGTGTGTGTGTGTGTGTGTGTGTGTGTGTGTGTGTGTGTGTGCGTGTGTGTGCGTGTGTGTGTGCGTGTGCGTGCGCGTGCGTGCGTGCGTGCGTGTGTGTGTGCGCATGAGCTTGTTGTTTTGTTCTTTGTGCCTGTATATGCTGTGTGTGTGTGTATTTGTGTGTGAAGATTGTTTTTTATTGTGTGCCAGCAAACCCTTTTGGCCCCTGCACACGCCCCAGGCTGTAAGCATTGCTGTTGAACTGCTAAACAGTGGCCCTGCATGTAGTGACTACTCCACAACAAACACACACACACACTAAAGGTAGTTATCTTGCAAAGAATATTTTGGCTTGTCATCCCTGTTGGAAAGTGCAACATTGTACAGAGGTAATTTTTTTTTTTTTTTCTGAAGATGTATGAGTATTTTTGTTATCACTTTAATTGCTGTATGTCTTAGATACAAAGTACCACAATGATGTAACAACACATTTACCTGTGATTACCTTATATGATCCCTTTCACATACCCTTTCTGTTAAAGGTGCTTGCATAATTAAATATCGTACTCTAGTTTATAGGGTATTTGAACAACTGTTAACAGCAGTTGTTTATTTTTTTTACATTAGTGCCTGCCTAATCTAACAAAATGAAAGCCTTTCTTTTTCTTCCCGCTCTGCTCTTTATGTTTTTGAATGGCCCTTTGTGTCCTCATGTGTGTGAAGAGGTTCAGAGGTAGCTAGTTATTAAAGAGGATATCTTTTTGCTGCTCATTTGATCCCCCATCTCTATGCCGTAATCCTCGTCCTGTCTAAATTGCTCCTCTGGCAATTGTGATTGTGTACTAGCCAGGCTAAGAGCTCTTAGCAAACGTACACAGACCCTCCAACCCCCCCTCCCACCCTTTGTCTCTCCCAGGGCTGAGAATGAGTGATAAATTCACCCCTTAATCTCTTTCTAGATTCTTCCACATGCAGGCTTTAGGTCAATTGAATGTAACCCTTGACTAGTCACAGTGAATATCTATTAGGCTGTAAATAAAAGAATAGGATCTCCGACTGTTAGTTAATGAGCTGTGTATTCCTTAAGGGTAAACACACAGCTCTGATCACCAAAAAGAGCTAAAGCTGGCTCCCTTCATTAGGAGGTGGACGATGGTTATTATGATATTTGCTCGTCCTCTTTAATCAGTCTTATTTTGCTTATTTACACCTACATGGACGTAGTAGGCCACCTATGAAACTGGATTTGAAATTCAATTCAATCAAACTGGTCTCACTTCTGTTATTTAGAAGGAGCAAGTCGAAAAGCATCTGGACTCGCTGACTCCAAGGACAATTCACACGTTTCTTGTTTTATTTTAAAGTCTTACGGTTTATACATTAGACGTAAGTTGAAAAACTAGTGTTTGCTCTGTGAGTAAATGTATTTAACCCTTGTCCTCTTCACTTTATCATTATTTTAATCTGTATGGGCTTTGTATAATGTGATCGTGTTGGTGTTCTTACTTATCTCCTTTGGATTTCTGAATGCCTGTGCTCTGCTTGTGTATATTTGATGTTGCTAATAGACAAATAGCAACCCTCCACGTACTCCAGCTGTGAGCCTTAAACCACTTATTCAGTATTCTCCTGTGAGAACCACCACTTGCTTTGTAAACTGCACCTGGTCCACCTGTGTGAAATTAAGAGAGAGGAGCTGAGATGTTTGCTGCAATTCAACATTGTTCATGTGTGATTACCCTTGTTACTGTAATGCACTTGAGTGTTTTCGTATGTTTGTACTTTTGTTTTTGTATGTGTGCACACACTGTACTTCTTGCTTGCTTGCTTGGCTATATTGTGTACTGTCCAAGAGTTTTTTTTTTATTTTGTTTTTGTGTACAGCAAGTTCTCCTGTCTCTATCTTTCCCTCATCTGACCATCTATTCCAAGGTCAGCTTTTCAGCAGGCTTACAAGGGAATGATACAGAAGATTATTGCCTCGATCAATAAGCTCAAAATGAAGCAAAGGGGAGTTTACTTTATTGACTTTCTCGTGTACAGTGGCAGTTTTAACATTTAATTGTCTCTCTGTATTTAGAGCAAACTCCCATTTAGTGCCCGACAACTGTGCCATCCCAGGCCTGCCTCGTCTCGCTTCCCATTCACTCGGGCAACATTTGAAACAGCCCCTCGTAGCTTAATTATTGACAGTGTTATGCTGCCCTGTTGTACTGTGAGACATTGAGAAAGCAAATAAATAAATGAATGGCGTTTTTTTTCAGTAGCTCTCTCTTTCTCTCCCTGGTGCATGATTCTCTGTCTGTGGAGATTTTAGCAAAACTTGGGGTACGTTTGGTATCAAAGCTGTGTTCCCTCAACTTTCAATCGACAGGGCAACAAACCCTCAGGTCCACATTCCTACAAGGGAGCGTGAGGCGAAACCGAAAAAAAATCTGAGTGTGTCAAACTCAATATTCCTCCATAATGTACTAGGCCTCTCTGGCGCATGCTTGATCAATTTCATTTATTCATCTGGCAGGCAGAGCTATCCTTCTTGTTTTTCTACATCCATTTCATCATCATCCTCTTCTTTTTTTCTTCCTTATTCTCCTCACCCTTCAGGCCCTGGCCAGTGAAATACTTTTAGACGTTCAAGAGGTCAAGCAGCAGTTGATGAAGAGGAGGAGGTTGAGGCAGTCCAACGCTGTGGCAGCAAAGGGCAGCCTCTCAGCCAAGTCTATGATCAAAGCCAAGTCCATCGCTGCCTCCATCCTCAATATGTCAGAGAATGATCTCGCAGACATAATGGATACTGATCAGGTAAGGCCAAAGGACAGTAGGTCAACATTTCATATAAATGCCAACTTTAGGATCTATATCTCTCTAGATTACGCCCAGAGCACTCAACATACCTATAATAGATTTTCTGTACTGTCAAATTTAAAAACATCCTAAAAGTTTTCAGCAGGTTCTGCTTTGTGATTGCACCAGAGGACTGGGAAAGACATTACATCATCAATATCAACTTGTAGCTTTGCCTCTTTTTCAATTGAGACTAAATGAGGTGCTACAGTAACTTTGGCTTATCCTGTGGAAACAAATGCTGTAGATTGGCATTGGTGTGTAGAGGAGAGGAAATATGTAGAAACATAATTCTTCTGTTCTAAATTCATTTCGCCTTTATCAAACAGTATAGTAGTAGCCTTGCTGGAAATCTCTGCTTCTGTCTGACCTTCTCTTATTAATGGGTAGATAGATTCTGGCAGGTAAGCAAGGTTGAATACCAAGTAAAGGTGAACCACACACCAAGGTATGTCACTAATAAGTTGGGAAGTTGCAGTCCAATAGAGAAGGATGTGGCTTCATGTTTAAAACCGGTGTTCTTACTCTCAACAAGATCAAAAACCTGTCAACATCTGCAGCACCTGTCAACTTGATACAAGATTTAATACCGCACAAGTTGAGTAAGTACAACTCTTTTCATCGAACTGAAAATCCTTGCTATTGACTGTCGGCCGCTTGCAAAAGTCTGAGTTTCACACTCTTTTCCAACTTGATGGGCCCTTTCTCTACCATAGATCATACCCAGCTATGTCATCAATTAGCAATCCCATGTTACAATCAACCTCCCATCCCCAGGGACTTCCTCCCATCTATCACAAGATGAGAGAGGGCGCTCTAGGCACTTACTCACACTTGAAACCAATTTTAGCCCTTTGCAGGCCAGCTCCACCCAGAAGATGACAGGGAACAGTTTCTCACTTGATGAAAAGTCCCCCTTATCAGAGCTGAAACCTCTGCGTGTAAAACACTCTCCTTGCCACTTGTTTTTTTTTTCTGTCGTATTAATGGTGGTTAATGGCGTGTTGCTTGGTGCCTGAACATGGTGGGTGTGTTTTTCCTGTTTTGTTAATTGAACATTCATACATCACAGCGCTGTTGAATATGCACACACGCACCAGAGAATTGTAAATTTTGTGTCACAGTGAGGTTTACAGTATAGGTGTGTGTTACCGGGTGTAATTTTGAATGTCAGAAATAGATCCCGAGATAAATGGTTTGTTTCTGTACGTGCATCTGTACAGAGGTGTATTAAGGTGGGTGTCATGGAGAAACTACAGTATTTAAAATGTGTACTAATTGAAACTCCTGCTGGACACATTCAAATATCTTTATGGAAGTGTGTTTCTATATGTAGATGTTGGTCAGCTTGGGCTTGGATGTAACATAAAATCAAGTGCATCCTACTTAAACCAGCCTGAACTTAACTATACTTCACTAGTTGTGAGCATTTAAAAAATGGATATATGTTTGACTACAACTATCCACATTCTGAACTGAGGCTGGTTTGTGACACATTGTTGGAACAATGGTGAAAATGATTTAAAAGTTTTTCAGAGTTGAGGTGTCATGATACTTGTTTCAGAATTGGAATTTCTTTTCCCCCTCACTCAAAGTAATGTATGGAGCTTTTGCACAACCTTTGTAGATTGTAGATGTTTTTCTGTAGACTTGAGGACGTGACATGAGGTTATCAGGATGTCCCAGCAGTCTTCAACAAGTCCAACAGATAGCAAGTGTATTCATTTATTCACATGGTAGTGCGCTACCAGTGTGCTGAATGAGCGCTAAGGGCCCAATGGGATTGCTTTTACTTTTCAGTTTTACTTTTAAATGAGAATACTCCATTGCTACTTTTCTTTAGTTTGGCAGATTTCTCTTGTCAACAATATTTGCTGAGGTTTTTAACATTGTGCACTGGTACTTGCTTTTGAAATCAATGCATTTTGAATTTCAGACTTATCAAAATTTCTACATGAATTATTCCTGGTTGTGGTAATATTTTAGGAGAACTTTGGGACCAGATGACCTCTGTGTAATGAACACCATCTTTTCCAAAGGCTGCATATTTTCTTTCCTCCAGAGCATTAGTCTTGGGTTGTTGATTTGTCCCTGCAAAGAAACCAGAGCTTTTGCTTGAGGTATTTTTCTGAACAGAAATGTGGTTGTCACAAGGCTACAGTATTTGTGCAGCTGGTTCTGCAGTTATAGACAGCATAACAATGAACATGTTTTCAGCTATTTCATGGGAATGGGGAATTTGTTCACTTTTTTGTGTGCTTTTAATGTATTAGTTGATTTTTAAAGCTTTTAAAAGTCAAATAGAAACTTACAGCTGCTCCTTACACACAAGCACATACTGTATACAAACAAACACAAAATCAGTGTATGGATATAGATGCAAAGAAGAGTCAAAGTGTGCTCAAACATCCACACATGCTTACACACATGTATCACACTGCACATTGTTTATTTGCCTCTGTCCATTCCATAGCTTTCAACAGAGGACCAGAGAGGGCCGAGCAGCTCCAGGCTCCCCTGGCAACTTGTTGTGGAGTTAATGACCCAGATGTAATAAGGCTGTAATTGCCAGGCCAGTTTGTTTTGCACCTAATGTTTGATAGAGGGTCAGTGCTTTGTTATATATCTACCAAGGGTGGGCAAGCACTCTCACGCACATGTACTCCTTCACACACCATGTTCACCCCTGCAGAAGGCTTGAAAACAGTAGTCTCCTCTCTCACCCTCTTTTTCTCTCTCGCTATTATAACCGCACACTCCCCACCCCCAGTCTCTGCCTACTTCTCAGTTACTTGGAGCACCAGGCACAATAAGGCATACACTGAAATTAGCCTAGACCAACTGCTATCACCTGGGATCACACATAGAGGGTACCAGGAAGCTGGGGAACACCAGTGAGAAACGCATGCTTAATCCAAATATTATAATTATTGTTATTATAATAAATGTTATTATTATACAGATTACACACAGGCCTGAATTACACACACATGCTCACTACCTATACATGCACTAATGGAGAGATGTCAGAGTGAGATTGCCAATGGAAAGGCAGTTGGGGGTTCGGTGCCTTCTCAAGAGCACCTTGACAGTGCCCAGGAGGTGAACCTCTAGTCCCAGCCAGCTCACTGAGTATCTTTCTCAAGAGGAGGCACCTCTCCAGCTACCAGTCCACCACCATACTTGGATGGACCACTACCATGGATATGGCCAATGCCAAAATCTTATATGTCCCAGATAGGGCTTCAGCTATCGATTATTTTAGAAGTTGAGTATTCTACTGATTATTACATCGATTAATCGAGTAATACTTTTGCTTTATTAAAGAGCAGTAGTAAATATACAATAGAAAAAAATAAAATGAACAACTAACCCAATCAACTAACCAGCTCTGTGTCATCGCAATGTGGACAGTGTTTGACTCCCCGGGTTTTGCGTCATGTGGGGAGAGCTTTTATCTCAACCAGAAATCCTATTGATTTACTTTTAATGCTAACATTAACATTACCTTGTGTCAGGTCCACTCCCTGGACATGCGTAACATTAGACCGGATGCTTCCTGCTGAGAGGCTGAAGCATTGATGTTGTGCTACTGTAGTAAGCTAGTACTCTCTCTTCCTCCATTTTGCAATCCGCACCATCTTCTTCACGTCATCTGTACACAGCCTGTAAGCGCATTGTGTGACAATCATCCGTGTGAAACACAATGGGCTGTATATAGTTATATGGATTAAACAAAACTTTGATGCAAATAATTTGCGTCGTTGATTTTTAGTAATTACTCAAAGTTACTCAAGTAATTCGTCTTAGCCCTAGTCCCAGCCAGCTCACTGAGTATCTTTCTCAATTGTGTAAAATGTTGTCCAGCAGAAAGGAAATGAATTCTTCCCAATAATCAATGCACTCTGCTTTTTTAAATATAAAGGTTAAAAAGCCTTTATTATGTTGATATTATATATTTTTTTTCTATGGTACTGAATATTCTTCACATTTGGAATTTATGCCACGTGTTCAATCAGCTGCTTTAGGCAAAATAATAGAGATAATATGATTGATAGGCACTGTACACCTAAGTTTGACATTGTTAATAATGTTCTCATCTAAAGGTCCTTAAATGTAGGTTGCAGATTTTTTGACTCACTCACATTAATATTGATATGAATATTGGGTGATCTTCAGAGCGCACTGGTGAAGTCAGCATCTGAAGCGGACTCTATCAAAGTTCACATAAAGTTTGCATGAGCCCCCTTGTGGACTTTTGGCATTGGACAGCCCTTTGCTGTCCCAGACTTCACAGGACTGTGCCCGTTAGGTCCGTTTGCAAGCGCAGGGGCTTTTAGATTCAGCCGCACACACACTTTTCTCCCCCTCCTGCCCTCCCTGGGTCCCTGTGGGGCAGTACAAGGCTCGTCACATCATTTCAAGCAGCAACACCTGGGGTTTGAAGTGAAGAGGTAACACATTAGTGCTGAGCTGTACATGGCCGTGCAGTCGCTCTTCTTTCTGTTCATTAACAGTAACAAGGCTACCACTCTGTTAGGTCTTTATACATGAGTAGCATGCAAACGTATAATGGCATACCTTGCCACTGAGTCTCCAGAGAGCTTCTTCAAGGTCCTCGCTGGTGTGATGCTACAATTCCGCCCTCAAGCAGGAGACTCACAGAGGCCAATCTAAAGATACAGCAGCAGGTTCTCTATCAAAACATCAAGTATCGCTAGTCTGATTCATTTGAAATATTTATATTTTCTCCATATACAAAACGCTAAGATTCCTAGGATTATCTTTTAGACTCCTACCTGTCATTGAAATAAATGTATTTGCTGTTGTGTTTGCAGGGGGCAGAGGCCCGTTCAGAAAGTCCAAGAGACCAGGAGTGGCTGGACCACCTGAACCACATCCTCCAGCAGAAGGTCAGACTCATACCCATCTGCAATAATGATAACACAAGTCACACATACAAAAGCTATCAGCAGCCTCCCTTCACTAGCACAGCTCTTATTTGAGGTGTAGATTTGTATAACAACTGTTGTCTAGAGCAGTGGTTCCCAACCTTTTTTCCTTGGCGCCCCCCCTACTTATGTCTAAGAAAAGCTGAGCCCCCCCCTCCGAAACCGAAGTTGAGGTAACTTTCCCTTACTTTCTTTTTTGATACAGAGGAGTTATCAGCACTTTTACGTTTCTTCGCCATGTTTCGTTCATAAAATAGTGATGCCGTGGCGGCAGGAAAAACGAGGATGATAGCAGCTAACAGCTGACCTGATGACAGCAAGGGTCCCAGGTTAAGAGCTCCCGGAGGTTTGGCCTACTAAGTAACCTGCCTACAAGTTTAAGCGAGAACAAAAATATATAGTTTTTATACAGACTTTTGTATACATTATATATTCTAGTGTATTATCATAATTTCTTTAACATGTGCAAATATTTTTTTTTTTTACCTCAACCTCAAACCAGATAAAGACTCGCGCCCCCCCCTGTGATCTTTGCTGCCCCCCTTAGGGATCCCCGGACCCCAGGTTGGGAACCACTGGTCTAGAGTGTCAAAAGGGAACAGAAAATTGGCAGAAACTTTTTAAAGTTTATGGAAACAAAGATAGTGTTATTCTTACTTGGCAACACTTTGCACTGGTTTAATTTCCTTAAGATTCCTTTAAGAAGGAAGACGGCCAATGTTTTGTATTGCTTTATATAAGCAAAAAGGTGTATTAATTTGTTATCACTCCACCACTATTTAATCATTTTCTGTCACTTACTCAGTGTCGGTGACATAGAGAAAGTTGAAATGGTCGAAGCGGAAACAAATTATTTCATTGCAAAACTTGTTTATTTTAAAATTGGTCAGATGTTTACATTTATTTCTGAAAAGCTATACAGTATATTGTCAAAAGTAGTATTACCAAGGTAAATGTATTAAAGAGATATTTTGTTATATATTGACTTTTTGCTTGGAAATTTAGTTAAAGCAGCCATATTATGCTCATTTTCAGGTTCATAATTGTATTTTAAGGTTGTACCAGAATAGGTTTACATGGTTTAATTTTCAAAAAACACCATATTTGTGTTGTACTGCAGTGCTCTCTCTCACTGCTGCAGATCCTCTTTTCACCTGGTCTCTGTTTTAGCTACAGAGTGAGACCTCTTTTCTTCTTCTTCTGTACTATCTTTGATTGCACTGCACATGCCCAGTAGCTCAGATGTAGATCATGTCAGCTAGCTAGCTCCATAGATAGTAAAAGAAAGGCTGTTTCTACAACTTTGGTCAGTTACAAGGCAGGATTAGCTGGGAGACTTCAAAATGAGGGCGCACATGTAAGTAGTTCTTTTGTAGATTATGGTGAACTTGTGTGTGTTGTAGCAGTGCTTTGCTATTGAGAACGAGGTAGCATGCTAGCGTTAGCATGCTAGCGTTAGCCATAGCGTTAACATGCTAACGCTACGAGCTAATGGTTGCGGTTAGCCTGCTCGTTTCGGCTTGTGACGTCACAAGCCGTGCCGATTTTGAACAGCTCACCCAGAGACTGAAGGCAGGACACATTCAGAAACTGTATCTCACTCTAAAGAGCATGGGTGGATTTTTTTCAAAGTTTGTATGTGTGTGGAAGCACCAGAGACACAACATAACACCCCAAATCCCAGCAAAAGTGATTTTTTCATAATATGGGCACTTTAAAGAATAATTAATTCATGTTCATTCAAGTTTAATTTGTATTTAAGGATTGAATCATAGTGTAACTTTATGTATCCAACTACGAATAATTACAAAGCCATAGGCTGTTAGACATTTTTTAGTGCAATTGCAAGTAGCTGTTTTTTTGTCTAGATTCCTATTATTACACCAAATATTTTAGCCTAACATTACAGATATTTGGCTTTGTTAGTCTTCAGTGTAGAAGAATTTGGGCACCAGTTTAACCCAGATACAGTAAATGGAGGAATTTTTTGTTCCAACCCCAATAATGTGTCCTGATCCAGGCTCAGAAAACAACAATGATGCAAAAGATTAAACAAAGAAAAGCAACTACATCCTTACTGTGTGTGTGTGTGTGTGTGTGTGTGTGTGTGTGTGTGTGTGTGTGTGTGTGTGTGTGTGTGTGTGTGTGCGCGCGCGCAGCCACTCATCTGTGAGTGCTCTGCTGGAGCTTTACTTGAGTACTGTCAACGTCTGCTCGCTGTGATATGTGTATGATTGAGAGTGTCGACTCTGTGTATGTGTGTCTTTCTTGTGTTCCTGTCAGCGGCTGCCACAGGCACTCATGCGTCGCCTTCGCACCACGACACACACCAGACAGTGTTCTCCTGTTCCCCAGATCTTCTTCTGACCTTTCCACCTTCCTCTCCCCCTCCCACACACACACACACACACACACACACACACTACTGAATCCATGTTTTCCCTTCTAGCTGGACAGCTCTCAGTCCCTGTTCTCTGTCTCTCTCTGCCATCCTCCACTGTCCTGCATTCCTCTCTCTTTCTCTCTCTCTCTCTTTGGCTCAGACCCCGAGGCAGCTTGTTAGTGGGGAACTAAATATTGATTTGGCGGGCCTGTCGATGCCGAGAGAATGAGCTAGTGTCCACCAGAGACCTCGGCACCGGCAGCCTGCTATCGACGTTTTCCGTGGGCAGAACAGGGGTGGTGGAAGGGGGAGGGAGTGGATGAGCTGGTGTGGGGAGTGGAGGAGGAGAAGACTGGAGTATGACAAGGCTGAGACTCGCCCCTAGGTCTCTGTGGGGACCGCTGGGACCACCGCAGTCATCCCCCCTCACTGCAACAGACTTTTTCTATCCTCTTTCAAGTCCATCTAGTTCTGTTTTTTTTTTCATTTATTTATTTCTATTTATTTATTTTTTCTCCTTTCTCTATCTCGTCTGGTTTTTAAAAGCGTGCTGTCGTATCAGGAGGACACCAGGCTCTGTCTCTGCATGTGTCTCTCGTATTTCGGTTGTTTTTTTCTGACAGGCTGGTGTGACATCTTACATACTAAGAGACCAAGGGAAGGGTCTATGAAGACAATTTCAGCGCCTGTCTATTAGTTAATTAAGGTAGATCTCCTGATGTTGACGTTTTGATAACGTTATGATAACATGTCTATACTGCACATGTCCGCTAATGCTGAGAAGTGAGCGTTTTCTTAGTGAGGGAATAACACTTCAAGAACTCATACTCTATCCTCTTTGCCTCTCTACTCTCTGTCAAGGCTTATGAAAGGCTCACCAAGCAGAACATCTGTGAAGTGGAATGGCCTGGCCTGTCACCCTGCCTGTGACACTAATAACACACTCCCCTAATAGTGATATGATCTTACCCCCGAGCTGCACTCACACACACTTCTTTGGATTAAAAGACACAGTGACAGAAATAGACCCAGTGAAAGGAAAGAGAGAGGTCCATGTCCTTAACTGGCTGGCTGTCACTGAAAGAGGATGAGGATGTGTCCAACTGTGTGTGTATGTCTGGGTATGTGTATGTATTCGTGTGTGCATGTGCACTCTCACGACAGCCTCATCTTGTCACTGTCAGTGCCTAATGGAGCTGCCAGTGGGACAGCACTTTATTATCTCAGTGGCCCTGTCAATAGCAAACCCATCACTCACTCTGTGTGTGTGTGTGTGTGTGTGTGTGTGTGTGTGTGTGTGTGTGTGTGTGTGTGTGTGTGTGTGTGTGTGTGTGTGCGCGTGCGTGCGTGCGTGCGTGCGTGCGTAGATGTGAAAGAGCTGAAGAGTGGTATGTGTGTGTGCATCTGTGTCTCTGTGTGTGGGCCATTGTTCCCCATCGCTGTCGTGCGCTGCCTAACAAGAAAGAGAGACATCCACAACACATCGGCAAACGTTGCAGGCATGGAGATAGGTGACGTGAATGTGTTGAGTTACTACTCCGTTGATGCCAAAGAAGTGCCATAGATTTCTGGAGCCCCCTCACCGCTGCCTCACACGTCTAATCAAAACCAAATGAAACATTGCATTCATTTCCTCATCTTTCACCTCCACTGGTGAGTTAATGAAATCAAGCCCTGCACCTCTCAGTGGAGAGCCACCATAAGCAGAGCTCCATAGCCAGAATTGAGGGACGGTGCTATGTAATAATCATGAGCAGGCCAGGGGGTGTACTGTATGGCTCCATCGCAACCCACCATGAATAAGGCCAGCAGAGAAGATGGAGTGTCCATGTGGGCCATGGGGTCCAGGCACCGGCCCGGGGAAGCATTGATTTAATTGCCTTTGGTTTATTTGTGGAGTCCTAATTATTGACTGGAGGTAGAATTTAATGGGCCAAGTCTTTATGAAGACAGGGAAATGACTGGCTTCTGCTGCTGGCCAATAATGAACAGGAGGACCATGTGCATGCAAGTGTGTGCACATGCATGCAAACACACACGCTCCCTCCAGATCATTTTTCAGACTCATTTTGTACACACACATACCCATCTCAAGCCTCATGACAGCATAATAACATTTAAAAAGTCATTGACTCTGTTGATTTCTTTATGAGAGGACAGTGGTTTGGTTTACTGGTATGGGGTGGCGCTGAGGGCCTGCTAATATTTACTTCACAATCACACCCGAGGGAGACATACAAGCATCACTTCTTATCAGCCTCCAAACTATAACAAGCAGGTGAACATTACATTAAGACACTAGTAGAGACAGGCTGGACCAATTTCGACTGGACTTATTATAAAACAACAAATGCGTTAAATGGATGAACTACAGGGCTGAAATTTTTCCTGTAATTTCAAACCCTTATTGAACTTTGGGGAGGGGCTGCTGCTGCTTATCGCTACGATATTAATGACATCATTTATCTAGTTAAATAACCGACTTTATTCATGTCACTTCTTTTCAAAGCCTCTCACCATATGGGTAGTTCCATAGGGCATTACATCATTAACCCTCGGTATTAAACATATCAAAGGCTCCATGCCTTACTTACAGTGCTAATGCAGCGAGAAAGTTTTCTATTGTTGTCAGTGCTGTGAGGGTGAGGGGTAGTGTGTTGTGTTGTGTGGCTCATTATGCCTCTGTAACGACAAGGAACAGCTCTGAGTCCCACACTTCTCTCTGAAGGATAGTGACTCTAATTAAGCCTCATTTAATGATTGAGCTAATTAAATCAGCCACTCTTTTTCTGTCTCTGTAAATGTGTTTGTATGTGTGTGGAGGGGACTCAAGCCGAGCCTTTGTACTGTAAATATGTCACTGGGACAGTTGCAGGGACCAGGAGGGTTAATCCCAGGAGTAGACTGGTGTTAGTGTTGTTGTTAATACCAGAGCACCCTGTGAGTTATCCTGTACGTTCAACTTGCATTTCACATCAATAGAAACGGCAGATACAGCTTTTTGCTGCTGTTCCTTAGCCATTAAACTGTTGGGTTGATTACTTAACCAGGCAAGCTACAGTATATCAAACAGCACATTTCAGGAGATCAGTTAAAATAGGCCAGGTGAATAATAGTATTATTATTCTTGAGTCATGATGCTATTTTGGAGCTTTAAGGTTGCTGCCAGTTTGATTGTACCCGAGGGTCGTCCTTTGGAGCATAGTGGACTTTCGCTCTTTAAGTTACTACAGGAAGAAAATTAAGGATGAAAGTAGACATTTCGTCATTGAATAAATGACGAGATGTGTTAAATTCCCTCATGTTAGGTAACAAGCATTGAAAGGGAACAATTCTTAACACCTTCTTGTTTTGTATGTGACAGTTTGCGGCAGGCACAGACACTTCTGTTGATTGTAACTGCTTACCTCAGCCAATGAGCCATACTGGTAATCACGGGGTGTTCTTGATTGCTGAATTCTATCTAAAGGTTGCATCTGTTTTGTATGGATATCACCTTTCTATATTTATACCCCAATCGTGCCTGAATCACCTCATTTTCACACCTAATGAGTAGGAACCTGAAACAAAGACCCGGTGCTTTCCGGTGTTTAATCTTGGGTGTATTTAGGTCAGATCCCTAACAAATGCATGTTGCGCACTGAAATGATGTTTCCAAACAACGTATCAAGAAAAGAAGAGATTTTTAATTACAGTATTTGTGGCCCCAAGTGTCCAATTCCCTTTCATATCAGTCTCTAGTGACCTAAAGGGGAGAAAAGAGAGGGATCTGCTCCGCTGCAGGGGTAGGTAATTACGAAGGAGAGAATAGGCTTGTCTGTGCTTTAGTGATTTTCTTACCTGAGCCCCTCTTTGCAAATGTGACATATTCATTATAGGAGATAATCAAATGCAAGACTTTTTAGTATGGTGCCTTTGTGCTTGGGCTTTTTTTTAATCTATTTATCATGCTGTTGTTGTTGTTATTCCCCCGTTTGATAAATTTGATTTTCAAACAAAAGTGAGAAGATCAAAGATCAAAGAGCTGTTTTTACCTCTCTGTGATAAAACTACTGTAACTACTTCTCCTTTACCTTGAATAGTGGCCTAGATTGGAGACGGCTAACCAGCCAGGGACAAAGATTTATAGCAGGAATCCTTCACCACTGTGAAAACGCTCCTGTCGTGCCAATCAGATCCAAAGCCTTACTTTTTTATGGTGATTATTAGATTAACCGGTAGTGTACATCCTTGTTTATTACAGTGATAATATACACTGTACAACTATAAGGTATGCTGTTGTTACAGGTAGACACTCCTGTAGGACTTTAGGACCCAAATGTAATTTTTTTTTAAATTGTAGTTTTAATTAAGCAGCAACAGCTACCTAATTATGGCTGTTACATTTATATTGATAAGGTGGTAAACTAGTGAATAACTGAGAAAGAACACTCAATATTAACATGCTGAGGGCATGCAGAAATTTGAAAGATGTACCCCGTTATATCTCTTTTAGGCTCTCTGATTCCCCCTCCCTCTTCATTCTGACTCATTTAGATATCCAGCAGCCTGACACAATCTTTACAACTACTCATAAATTGGGCCGTTGGAAATAATTGCGCTAACCCGTTCCGAGGGAGAAGACAAAAGAGCTGGAATGATCGATCTTTTAAGAAGAAGAAAAAGTTGATGTGTGTAATGCCACTACCAGACAATGGTCACTGGAGTGCTTCAACTTTGAGCTGCTTCTTGCCTTGAGGTGTGCCCCAGGCTGTAGAATAGCAATGTCATTTAATTGGCTCATAAAAACACCTTTTGCTTGCAGCTCTTGTTCTTGTCTTCACACACACACACACACACACACACACACACACACACACACACACACACACACACACACGCACGCACGCACTCACTCTTACACACACACTTGTCAGTGTCAGTGGCTTTACATGTCAGTTCACTTCTGAAACATGTTCATGAAATCACACCTAGACAAAAAAAGGTCTGCTCTGCAGGGCCTGTTGAATAGTAATGGATGTGAGTTAGCATGGCTTAATGCTACAGTAGCTTTTTTAGTGTTGCCATAGGGGACAAGGCCTCTTGCAAAACCGCGGCTGCGTTGCTTAGTGCTGGCGCAGGCTAGCTCTGCCAAAGGGGACAGGGGCCCGGCTAAATCAACTGTAGCATAACATTAGTGCCAGTTCCTAACACTGCCTTAAGCAGCCCAGGGGATGCGGTAGAGCAGCTGCATCACAGCTTACCTCCAACCATCCTGCAGGGTTTTGGTCCCCAGCAAATGTGGCAGTTAGATGAAAGGAAAGGATAGTCCTGATTGTCCCGTCCATGAGCCTGTGTGTGAGTGCTTGTGTTTCCTTGTGCCAGAATCTGCTGATGTGAGTCACACACACCATAGGGAGGTGAATCTGAATGAGAGGTATTTTATCAAACGCAATAGAATCATTTATCAACCAAGAGACCAAAATGTTCTCTCACTGTACTTGGTGACATAAATCAACTTTAATGAAGCTTTATAAAGATGTTGATGCTGTTGTATTTATGCCTATACAGTAGGGTTGTCAACGAATATTCTAAATTCGAATATATATTCGAGTAGTTTTTAAAAAACGAATTTCGAAGGTGAAAATTAATATTCAAATTAAAAAAAAAAAAAAAAAAAAAAAAGTGGAAAAAAACGCTCGCAGTAGCAGAGCCTGTGCTTTGCGAGTGGGCCGCCTGATCGGGTTCAGGGACAGGTCACAGGAGTCGCACTGTCTGGCACAGCGTCACTGCTGAAAGTTGACTTGTCTTGCATGGAAATGGCAGAAAGTGCAGAGCCCAACTCGACCGCATCAGAGAAAGCGATTTTAACCCCCCAAAATCTAAAAAGCCATGTCTGGAAGTACTTTGGATTTTGGTCGGTAGGAGGTAAAATAGTTGAGCCGCGAGATAAAGTTGTATGCAAGAGATATGCATGAATAAAGGTTAAATGCACTGCTTCCACTGGTTTGATTATTTACCGTTTCATGTCAAGGAAAAGCTCCATGTTTACCACAGCACAGCTCGCTCAGAGCGTTCAATGTTGGTTCTATATCGGCCACTGTGAAACTTCAATTAATGTTAATAATATTTGTTTCAATCACTGAATGAAGTCTGCTATATTTGGGACAATAGTCGCGACCTTAAATTGCTTGCACAAAACTCTCGATCAGCACTCAAAATGTGTTTATTGTTGTTCATTTTAAACCGTTATGCGCACAGCCGCACATTGCGCAGAGAGCGTGAGGGCGAGAGAGAGAAAGTGCTCGAATGAGCGAGCGAGCGAGCGTGAGGTCTGCGGTCTTGGCCATCATTTGATTTACTTGTTTTTGTGTAGGTAATACATTGTCAAATATGTTTAAACTTAAATAGACTACCTATACAAGTAGTTATGTATCTTTGTATTAATTTGTCCTGTTATTGACGTAATGCGCGTCATTGACAAAATGCGCATGCGCAACCAGATGTTCGAATAGTTCGAATATTATGTGTTTTTTTAGAGGGAATATTCGAACGTCATTTTTGAGCTATTTTGACAGCCCTACTATACAGTACGTTACACAGTTTTTGTGCACCCCCGTGGATTAGGGGTTAAGACGCAGACCATAAAACACAACATCCCCAGTACTCTCTTCCCCTTGTGTCTTGTTGTCTCTCCACTGTCCGAGTTAAAGACTTAAAATGCCCTAAAAATACTTAAGATGAAGGAATGGAAAGAAGATAGGGTTTCCTTCATAGTTTTAACATCTGTTTCAAGATTTCACTCATCTTAGGTTTATCTAGATCATGTTTACCTGTTGGTGTTGTTTACCCATATTCCCATATTGGTACTTTTAATGATCCAGTCTCCCTCTTTGCTGTCCCATAGAGCCTTGTGTTGTGGCTGTGTCTCTATTTTAGTGGGTTTGTTTGCATAGTTAGTGGCTCTAAGTGCAATTAGCTGATTGGGAAATTGTGCGCATGTGTGTGTCTGTGCAGATGTGTGTGTGTGTGTGTGTGTGTGTGTGTGTGTGTGTGTGTGTGTGTGTGTGTGTGTGTGTGTGTGTGAGACAGAGAGAGTGAATTCTCCCTGGAGGACAGAGGCAGAGGGAGTTGTCTCAGCAGTTACTTCAGTGTAGTGGTTCTCTGAGGAATAGCGCTGTGTGTTTGATGCATCCAGTGCTGTTGGAACTGATTCCCCACAGCACACATGCTCAAGTACGTACACACACACACACACACACATACACACTTCACGGCACACGGGGCCTTATGTTCTCTGCTCCTGTTACCTTTAATGAAGAGGAGAGATGTGTCAAGGGGCAGCATGACTGTGTGTGTTTTTGTATGAGTTTCTGAGGTTCTCACTCTCTCCAGACATATTGGAAATTGATAAGACGATAGTTTCAGATGTCCTTAAAACATGTCAGCTGCATACCTAATTTTAATATGAGTTTGTGTTAATCACTTCAAAGAAACATGATACCTTGTATTCCCTGATGCAGATGTTATTCAGCAAAGTTTGTTACAGCACTTCAGACTTGTGTCAGCCTGTTTTCTCTGTGTATGGTTCAATAGCTTATGTTTTCACATTCTCTTTCAAGAGATTAAAAGTGAAAGATTTTATGATATTGAAGTCCCTATTTTCAGCTAGGCCAGTCCACATCTCATCTTATGCCATGTGACTTAGGAAACTGCTCAGGGAATGAATTTGTTTCCCTCGCTTGAAAAAGGTGCTTGTAAAAGGCTGCACATAACTTAAAGTGAATATCTATAGGCTATACAGAATGAACGCCTGCTTTTGATCAGGCGCCCTAATGACCATAAAATCCTTGTGTTGATTCAGAGGGAAAACAAAATTAGCCAGAACTCTGAGCAGAAGCCTGCTCACCTCTTTTTTTTTTCAACAACAACTAACCAAACACATATAGTTCCTTCATACTCAACCTTTGTAATCCTGTATGATTAAGTGGACATATATTCTCATCCTTTCACATTCCCAGCATAAACACAGTCTAGTAAAAACACAACAATGCTGTAAATGTCCCCATCGATGCTCATGATGTTTTTGTTATGCCTTGAGGTGTGTCTACTGAAAAGTGATCGCTCTGGGGAAAGCATAGTGTATGTTCAGCCAACCAAAAAAAAGGGGACTGGTCGCAATATTCCTGTGCTTAAAGGATCAATTAAACATTTTTTTAAGTCTATCACAAAACACTACTCACATGCCCACATGTACATTAAAATAGTTTTTGGATGCTGTAATCATTTCTCCTGTCCATATTGGCCAAGAAGAGATCCCCCTCTGACACAATTCCAATGTATTATAAGGTACAAAATCCACAGTCCTTTTCCAATGCAAAATTTATTCTAAAATTTACCTAAAGCTTATATGAGATTTCTCATTTTGTTTCCTCCTAAGGGACCGTTATTTATGGAATGGACCACCGGAGGAAAATAGGGGAGGGCCATGTCTTTTTATTCTTTGTTGAGGTGAGGGTCACCCAACGTTTTTTAGTCTGGGGGGGGGTCACCCAACTTTTGTATTCATGAAAACAGCAAAATTTCAAAGTGGCTTGTTTGGTGCATACTTTTCCATGTAGCTCTCAGTCTCGGCCCCCCATCGCTAGCAGATGGGTCTGACCCAACAAAAATCGCAACATGACAGCAACACGAGTTTGGAGTTGCTTTCTTTGAGAATGCAACCCTTTAGCTAACTGCGCCACCTGTTGCCAAAGTATCGTCACTAACATGAAGATGGAATATAATGAAGCTGACTAGCTCAAAGGTTTCACGTTGCCTCAAGCTCGAGCACCCACGGAAAATACTGAGCATCCACGTGTGCCAGACTGCCAGTAGGCTACATTCATTCAGAATTAAACATTGCAGTTGGTGCTAAGTGGAGCGTGTGAGTGCTGATCGCGGTTACGTGTCAGTTAAACTTCTCATCTCCAATCCTATCTGTATTTGTGAGAAGTGGCGCTGTCCTGAGTTGAAAGATACTTTACGGCTTTATTATCGAGACAATAGTCATGTGTGTTTGTGTCGGCCGCTGTCCGTTTCCTTAGGTTCTGAAATGCAAACATTTTTTGACTACTTTTTTTTTTTTTAAAGGGCGTGCGCCCATGAGCACCCACGTAGGAAAACATAAATCGGCGCCTATGATAGAGGAAGACTGACAGATCTAATATACATATTATAATTTATTTACAAGACTGTCAAAGGGAGACGGGTATCTTTCTGCCCTGTCAGACGCTGCTCTTCCTCTCCTCTGCCTGCTCCGTGGCCGCGTGTGTGCGAGTGACAGCCCGGTCAGCAATCTCTTGTGGAGTATTATAACTTTGAAAAACCACAGGTTCCAGTTAATCTTATAATGGATATGTGTGTTGAGTTATTTAAACAAACGATCGCCCCTTGTCCACGAGTCTCCTGAGAGAGCTGCAGCCAGCTCACAGCGGGTCTGTGAAGGTGGACAGGCCGGGTAGCAAGCCAGCGACCCCGACAGGCACCCGCCAGCTGTCACGTCAGACTGTGGAGCTTCTAAACCAAATTTGCAATTAGCCATCAATTTTCGTAAAACGGCCCATATTTGATAGTTGATTTCTCGCATAAAAAAGTCTCAGAAGTGAATTTAGTAATGAAATAGCAGACGAACAATGTATAAAGTTTCCAGTTGTTGTACACAACAGCAATCCAGTTGTTGTGATTGTTGCAGCGCTTTGCACACCAACACACTTTGAATTTCTGATTGGGCGGGCCAGCTGTCAATGCCGCCCACAGCTCCGCGCCTGGGTCCCAGTGATTTGAAATTGTGCAAACGACAGCCTTTTCAAGGCATTTGAGAAGGAAGGAGTGGTAGCATGCAAACTCCCAAACTGATGCTCGTCTGAGAAATGAAGAATTTTGGATAAT
Organism: Sander lucioperca; assembly: GCF_008315115.2. NCBI lineage: Eukaryota > Metazoa > Chordata > Actinopteri > Perciformes > Percidae > Sander > Sander lucioperca. The sequence goes on from NC_050176.1 coordinate 32,412,663, forward strand.
GTTCAGCTTCGGCAGCTTTACCTATATACTAAAATATACAATGACTGAGGAAGCCTAGTGACGAGTCCATAGCAACCAGTTAATGTGTTGAATTTGTTATTACCCAGTGTGCTTTGTTGAATTGTCTAAATGTTTTATTGTTTTATTTCATATGAATACTAGTTCACTAGAGGAGTAACTTAGTATTTGAAGTAATGCAGTGATACAGGAAGTGTGCATTCCATGCTTATTGTGTTTCCACAACAATGTTAGTGAGTAAATCTACTGAAATGGCCACCGAGGAGTGTGATGCGTAAGATGAGAAACATGTATTGCTGGTGAAGGGAGGGTCAAGTCTATTTTGACTAAACATCCCGAAACTCCTCCGGTAACCCCTTTAATAAAAAACGAACAGTCCCTAAAGTGGGTCCTTGCTGAGCTGCAATGGAGGGATAGTAACAGAATGAAAAGGCTGATTTGGCAGATGCCCTCTTGATTTATCTGACTTCAATCTTGGAACCCATCAGCTATCGGTCCGACAACAATTTAGTCTTTGGGGGGAATGGCTAATATTTCCACTGTAGCCAGCAGATAACGAATATCTGGGACAAGACTTCCTCTTTCGTGCGCCAGCCATTGTTTATAGTCCGAGTTGATACGTTTTGTAGATCTTTTATGCCCAGACGATATTTTGGCTAATCTTTATAAACAGATATCTGCATATGAATGCAGATCAATAAAAGCTAATAAAAAGCTAAATCCTTGTCAGATGACAGCCGATGGGTTCCGAGATTGCATTTTGGCCAATGCGTTCCGCGTCTTTTGCTCTCCTCACAGACTGTTTACCTGCATGCAACCAAAGTCCACTGAAACATGATTGGTCAATACTACAAACAAACTACAAACGGAAACCAGAACGCTTTATACCATAGTCTTGTCCCGTTGCTGACACATTCTGCATTCATGCAGATATCTGTTTATGGCGATTAGTCTGACTCAGACTACTGACGCCTCATATTAGCTTTAGCTTAGTTTCATATTGCCAGACCATATGCGCAATGTATGTCTGCCTACACCGCTTATCTATTCTGGGATAGGGAAAAAAATGCTCTAGCTTATTTCTATTTCCTTAAACAAATCACACCCGTCCTGGGTGGCGCTAAGCCCCGGATGCAGCGACCGTGCCCTTGGAGAGACATCTGCTGCTGTGTAGCCTGTTTTATAAATTGCTTTGTAAAAACACTCAACATGGACGGTCCCTCAAAAGTTTGAAAAGTCCTCAGGCCCCATCTGAGGTTCTGTTGTTTCACAAAACAGCACATAGTCTCTCTGAAAAGCTGCCAGGTGTCAAAAATCAGACTCTTTTTTTTTTTTTTGTTTTTTTTTTATAGTGGTCCATTTGTGTGTTTTCCTCATTTTCTCTAACCCCTTCTACTACTGCCCCCACACCCTTTTTCTATCCATCCCCTCCCCTGCAGATCCCCTCTGCCGGCCAGCTAATGGAGGCTCTGCGCGTGAAGATGAAGGAGAGGAAAGTGCTGACAGAAGAGCTGGCCACGCTCGCAACACCAGTCAGCGAAAAAGCCTGACTCCCCGGGCTGAGGCTGGGAAAACTGTCATCCTCTTCTTTTTCTCCCTCCCTTCTTCACTCCCTCCCCGGTTCCTACTCAGTGGGAGCTTGGCTGAGCCAAGCTGAGCCGGGGCAGCAGAACCAATATTTGTGAGAAAAGCGCTGTCGACTCACTCTGGGCCACTGGCTCAACACAGCAGCCCGGCTTTTGTAAATGAGCCCTCGACATCTGTGTTAGCACTCAGTGCACTATGTCTATCAGACAGGCCCCTTTAGGGCCAAGCTAATTTACAGTGCAGCCACTCTCCCCCACTCTCAACGCAGACCTGGGGTGATAAGGCAAATGCTTACGCTAATGTTTAAGTTAGACTTTTTTTTTTGCCCTCTTTTACCTCTCTCCCTAATTTATTTGGCACCTGAAGGACCTTAGGGTGCAGGGACTTGACCTAGCAGTGCCAAGTCGACACTTTGAGAAAGTCAAGAGTGCAGCACAGAGCAAAATATTCACTGAAGAGGTTACTACACTGCTCTCAGAAAACATATCCAATGATTGAAGATCTGCATTTTATTCATCAAATGCACTGCAAATATTTATTTCTGAATTTCTTTGTTTGTGGATGTTTAAAATATGTTATAGTTCCTACTCTGCATTTGTTCTGTTTATAATTTTATATGGTAATAATGTATACATATTATGATTTTCTTCTGAAAAGCTCTTCTTATTTTCTAAATAAAAACCAATTTCACTTATTTTTGGCTATATTTTGTTCTTCAAAAACGGCATTATTGTTGGAGTTTCATGGTCGTATTTCTATGTGGTCACTTGTATTTTTTTTTCAGCAGTTCACAGGACTGTCAGTCAGTGTGTGCTTGTGACTGAGGATGCTCTGGTGGACAGCAGGGTTCTCACACCTCTCTCATGATTGACAGCTGACTGTTGGCATGATTCCTGTCTGTAACAAGTGACCCCTGCTGTTGACATCATTAACAAGGGTCCACATGAGCACACGTACACAGCACAGCACAGGGGTGTATTAGAGGAGTGGTTACATCCTTGACATAACTACCTCCAACCCCTTTTATCTGTTTTCCTTTTCCTCCCGCTCTTATTATTCATTTTGAATATTAAACCATGATCCTGATCTTCTCTGTCCTTGAGTTGGCATCCTACACTAGAGACCACACGCTCTTTCCTTCAAGTCATCCTTTTTTCTTTTTACTCCTTCCCATACCTCTCCTAGCTTTTGTTTTCCTCTTCATCACTTTCTTTTTATTATGTATAATTAACAATGGTGTGAAGAGTCCTCCATTCAGGAATTAAAAAGAAATAATTCCACTTTTTAATCCCCCCTCCCTTCTCAAATATATGCTAATGATGTCGTTTTCCTTTATCTTTGTATAATAAAGGATTAGGCCAGGACTGTCTCTAGCTGCAACTCGGGGACCAATTTAGCTGGGATCCAGGAGAGACAAACCCTTGTGGTTAATTACCATTCATTAACATAGTTTGCATCTTTTCTTCCTCTCCGATACCCAGGAGCCAGCTATTGTCAATATTTGTCCCATATAAATTTCTGCAGTTTTTTTTCTCCAGTCACTGTCCTCCAGGGTAATGCAGCTAATGACAAACATTAATAACTCCGAGAAATCCGGTGGCGCACTGGGTATAGAAGAGCAAAGCATCGGTGCCACGCAAATTATCTCGGAGCCCCCACCCTTTGCTGTCTGACTGTCTCTATTTCTCTCTCTTCCTTTTATGCATAGTCAACATGTTTGCTCGCCGAGCCCCGGCCTCGGCTGACACACTTGTGCTATTTCTGTGACATATTCAAATGCGGGCCCCCTCAGCTGGTACTCCCTTGGGTTTAATTAACCTGGCCTTGCCTCTGACGCTCCCTCAGTGAAGATGTTAAAACGATCTTGAAAACACCCTTCAAACACCCCCCTCCCCCTCAACACACACACACACACCATGTCTTCCACTAGGCGCTGTATATGATTCATCTCTTTATTTTTTGTGTAGGAATGGCGTGCCGTACCCTTCTTTTCTTCTCTTTCACTCTCTCCTCGTCTTCCACCCTTCTCTTCTTGTACAGCTCTCATTAAGAGAGGTTTCCTGTGGGAATTACTTTGATCAGTAGTTCCAAATGCAAAGTTTTACTCCCTTCCCCTTTTATTCATTCCAGCACAATCAACTCTGTGTCATTTCGTCAGTCTTTATGTCTTTCTCTCACCTCGACTTCATTTTAAATCCAACTCTCTTGTATTTTTGCCTTTCCACGGATTCCTGCAGGAGATTGTTCCTGGAGGGGTAGAGGAGGTCAGGGTCACGGGTTGACTTTGGGGTCGATCGATGATTTGTGTATGTGTATGTGTGTCCCAAGGCTTCTCTGTGGTACTTTTAAGTTTCCTCAGTCTGATGTGAGTGCGTGCCACTTGGGCAGGAAGGCGGGTAGCCCTCAGTACAAACAACAGTCAAAGCACAAACTGAGCATTTCTGCAGCCTCCAACTGATGCACAATTAGTCCTTTCAAATCTCGTCAACCAGCTGTGGAGTGAGTAGAAAACAGCCTCTGGTGATTCCCTTACTTCACTGACACAGTTGCACACCCCAGCTATTGCTGCCAATAAACCAGTCTGCTTTGATTTCACACACACAGACACTTGGCACTGTCTTAAATAACAAGGTACTTGTGACATAGCCAAATGTGTTTTTGACAAATGTATAATGCAACATGTTTACAGTTTTCATTGTGTCTATCCTTCATGTTTGATGCACTGGGAGAAGGTTCAGAAACAAAAGGTAGATGCTGTTTACAGAGTGTATGACAGAAATCTCACGCTTTTGTATTTATCTCTGACTGTTGGGTGAAATTTTAGTCAAGAGCCAAATTATCGTTTTAACTTTTCAATCACAGATACGGCTCTTCAATACACCCGTGTATAATTTTCTTATCAGATCAGATGCCACCTTAAAAAGAAAAAAGGAATCACATATGCACATATGCTATGTATACAACCTCATTGATCTTCGCTTGAACAAGTCCCTTATCCTCCTCTACAGCACTCCAGACATGAAACAGGAGCAGATTATGGGTGGATGCGGCCCGCCGTGGGAAGCTAGGGAGCAGATAAAAAGGGCAGCTACTCAGGGGACTAAAGCTATGTTTTGATGCTGTGTGATAAAGCAGAGGCATAGGGCAAGAGGAAGGGGAAAGTTACAGGATCTATATATATATATATATATATATATATATATATATATATATATATATATATATATATATATATCCTCTGGCTTCCCTTTTTGGATTTCTCTCCCCTCCCTCTCACCTCTTTGTCTTGTCCATTGTAACCAAGCTGTTCCTGCACTTTTCTTGTTCTTTGACACTCACACTTTCTCCATCCCAGTGGACTGTCCAAAGCCTTGCTCATGGCAGCTGTCTCTCTAAAGCCATGGCCTGAGCTCCTGGGGAGAGAAAGAAAGAATGGGAGAGGGGTTGATCTGGTCTCTAATCCACCTTCTCTTACAGCGTAGGAGGGAAGCTGCAGTTCTCAACATCACCTCAGAGAGAAGCGACTCTTTGAATGTGACTACCTGAACCCTCTGGTGTCCGTATGACTAATCTGGGATGTTGTCTCAAACAATGTAGAAAATGTGGCTTCTAATATCACAGATCAGTCAAACTGTCATTCTTGGGTGTGCTATATTGTTGTCAAATATTTCATGCTTTCAAATATGCCAAGCTTCTAAGCAGGGGATTGTTTTTTTTTTTTGTTCATCAGTTGACACACTATCCATAGGACCATTTTGTTATGTGCATTCAGAATAAAAACAAACAGCATCAGTCTTCATTGGTCCTAGTTGTTATAAAATAGGCAGCCGTCCTTTGTTTTCTGCCCCAGCATATATAATAACACCTTCGTCTGCAGTGTATAGCTCCTCAAAGCACCTCTCCACCTTGACTAACTTTTCCAAGCGCTCATTAGCGGACTGGCTGAAGTTTGGAGGGTATGAAGCGGGCTGGCAGATTACCCCCTGTAAAGTAGCACACCTCAGGTAATCACACTAATGAATTCAAGAATCCCCCCACTCACCCACCCCTTATTCCTTCTCCTTTTTCCTTCAGTTACTTTCTCTCTTTCTTCCACAGTGGCGGGTCGGTGCAAGAAGTGCCAAACAACAAAGAAGTGTTTGTTTGCATAATATTAGCACTGCACGCTCGCACACAGTGGCGGGGGCCTGACTGCAGGACTAACTGGAGGCTTCCCATGAACACAGGTGGAGCAGGGCGAGCATCAGTGGGACCAATTAGAGCAGAGCACAGGTACATTAGCATGTTTGAGTGGAGTGGGATGGTGTGGGGATTGGTAGGCCTTTACGAAACACACAAACACATGACCATGGCCTGGTGTGTGTTACTTATTTGTCTCTAGTGACACAACTGACATATGTGTGACAGATGACCCCCGCTCTGCTGTCACAGCTCATCCTGTCTTTTCCATCTGCACCTACACACCTTTTACCTCACAGATGCAATTGCAGTTTTCTTGCAATACAAGGGGCTTTCTTTATGATGAAATATTAACATGACAATTTGCTTATGTTTTAAAGATTAATAAAAGTCAGTTTCTTGTGGGTTGTTGCCTCAAAGGTGAACAGAAACAAGCAGGAAGATGTGATTCACAATGTGTTTAGTTCACCAATGCAAACAATGAATGTAAATAACTGAGTGCATGAGCAGGTGCAAGCATTTAAAGGGACCATCTTGCAAAATTACCATGGTAAAATTAAGGTACAAATTAAAGTAAACAATTAATTAAGATTAAGGTTAAAAACAAAAATAATAAGGATCTCAATATGCCCAGGAGTTCTGGGTCTGCCCTGTGGTCTTCTCCCAGTTGGATGACCCCAGAAAACTGCTACAGAGTGGATTCCTGATTTCTGATCCTACCCATCCCAGACACCCTGCAAAGGCCACTTGTACGTCATTCTTGTGATCAGTGCCCAGAGCTCATGATATAGGTGAGGGTTGGAACTCAGGATTGACGGTTAGCCTAAAAGAAGTTCTGGCAAACTGGCGACTCAAGAAGGAAAGGCAGGGTAAAAGAGAACTGTTGACCTCAACCAGAAATATTAGGATGATGTAAGTAACGCTTTGAGGAATTCTTGAGGCCAGCCGACGTGCTCTGTGGAGGAGATAAAGTTGATAAGGCTACTGTTGGTAGAGCTCTGGATTTTGTTGGGCTGTCTTGGTTTACATGCCTTATCAATGTCATGCAGAGATCATGATCAGCGCTTATTGGTTGGCAGATGTACCTGGAATATCAGACTGATCAGCCTCTCCAGGAAATATTAAACCAGGGTACTGGAAGGGATGATTTGGCCAATTGCAGATTCCATCCTAGTCGAGGCAAAGCAGACCCTCTTTACTTTTGCAGAGATAAAAGAGGGAGAAGTGGGAGTTTGGTCCTGCAGTCTACATATCTGTCTGTGATTTAAATGAACACAATGTTTAGGCTTGGTTGAGGAGTGTCCAGTTTGGTGACCTTCAGTACTGTGTCTTTTTGCCGACAGTGTGGTGTATAAGTAGGCATTCAGCTCTAAATCCAACATTTACGGCAGAAATAAGATTCTAATATATAGTAGTACCAAAAAAAAATATCTGGATATAATTATTACTGCCATACATGTTAAAAAACGTGCCCTCTGTGGACATGTCAGTAATGTGTGAATCAGAAACTCTGACTGTTCCAACTGTGTGATATTCCAACTTTCAGTCGGAGCTGATGACAAAAATGAGACCAGTGGTCAGTGTAATAAAGTTAATGGTAACAATCCCATATTTCACATGAGCTCAGCCTTCATCTGTCTGCACAGTACAGGTGAGGTTTATCGTCTCATGAGTTAAGACAAATGGACACTCACCTCAGGCCACACGCACAAATACAGATCACTAAGCCGTGGGACCTAGCACTTTATCAGAGCTGCCCGTCGAGGCCAGTGGGCAGGCAAACTTAGCAAAGAACTGCACTCAGGTCACTGCCAGCCAGTTTGATGTATCACTCGTACTTTCTCTGGTAGCCAATCAGACCTACTCAGACAAAACAACAGTGGTTTTCAGGGTTATCCTGCAGTATTTGTGATAAACCCTCAAACATTACATATGCTGCTTTCACTGTGGAGCTGGTCTGATCTGATAGGGTCATACAACAAACTGTGATGATATGTGTTGCATGCAGTTTTCACTCTGTTACAAACATATGCATCATCATTGCTGCATTATTTCCTACCACTAGGTGGAAGCAAAACATTGTAGATTGTGACTTATTGGGCAGACATAACAGGCATATAGAGCTGGATAACGTATAACAACAGGACCCTTTTTGACCCTTGATGTAATTTTTTTGATGTAGACATTTCTTTGGTGGTATCCCTTGTGAGTAAACTGGATTCATGCATCAGCGATTTATATAAATTCTGATTGAATTGCCTTTGCAATCCATTTTCAGGCTTACCTTTTGACATTTAATTAAAAGCACTATTTTTGTTTGGTGTCTTGTATGTGCAATATAAAGAGAGAGGGAGAGAGAGAGAGAGGGAGGGAGAGAGAGAGAGAGAGAGATGGTAGATAATTTTTTCCTTCTTCCACATGATGGCGCCACTAACATAACAAATGATTCTCTGCATTTTTAATCATCACTACCATGTGTGGTGGAATTTAATCATTACCTGAGTACAGAATTAAAATAGAACAAAAGCAAAACAACAAAATGCAGCAATCAAACCGCAGTGAGGATAAAGATGGAGTTATGCACTTGAGGAACAATTGAATTGTTTAATAGATAAATATACTCACAAAGAAGCTATGCCATCCTAATAATATTAAACGCACATGCACATCCTGAACTGTGTGGACCCAGTCTGTGATCTAATGGTGTGGAATACACCTCCCACAAATGTACACTGCACACAATAATTACAGTAGTTTATTATTGTGTACCCAGTTTGTGTTTGCATTTCAACACCCAGCAATTACTTATCAAGATCAAAAGATGAGCTGTACTTAAATGCTTTACTAACAATTGAAAGGGAGAGTGAAAAGATGAATGTAATACATATAACATTTCACAGCTCTACTATATCTTAAAGGTTGCATCTCTCATTGACTGTTTAGAGTTAATTTCCTACACAAAAGCATCTTCGAATATACAGTCTCTATTTGTTTTATTTGGACATATTTTACAGCCGCAGATAAGACCATATTTAGGATTTGATAGCCCATTTGGTGATCGTCACTCCGAGTCTTATTCCAGGGCTGTAACAGTGGGCATATGGGATGCGTCTCTGACTGTCTGCCCAAGTAGTCCCACCACAATCGACCAGCCATCTGGCGGAGAGGAGCTGCCTCTGAGCTGATAAATGTGTGCAGGTGACTTCTTAACTTTAATTCAGAGCCATTATTGTCATTAGTGCCGCAGATTCGTGCAGGCTTTTAATCTTATCAGCCAAAGAAGAAGGTTATGCCTCGGATTGAGTTTGGGTGTGAGTAGCCAAAAATGGGGCCAATACATTGCGGTTAAAAGTGTGAGTACAATACCTGTATGTTGGTTCTATTTTTGCTTCTTTTCAGCAACTGAAAAATGAATTTTTGCTTCCTAAAGGACATTTTTTTAGATACCTTTAGGTTCGAAGTTTTTTCCGTAACTCATTCCCAGAATTCCCTGCTCTTCCTAAGTCCTCAGATTTCGAAACGTTTCTGAAGCCTCTCTCTTCATTAAAGGGGGCAATTTCTTCTATTCATTTAAATATTTATAACCTCTGTCAAGGCTCTTCTACTGTACTTAAAACAGTTTGGGAGACAGACCTTGGAGAGGTGATTCTGGATGATGTTTGGGAGATTTTACGGAGAGTGCATAAGTCTTCAATCTGTGCTGGACACAGCTTTATGCAATGTCGAATTCTCCATCGAGCTCACTACACTAAAGCTCGGCTTGCAAAAATATTCGGTAGAGTGTCTCCCCTATGCGAACGATGCCAACAAGCCACAGCAAATTATTCACACATGTTTTGGAGCTGTTCTTCTCTGACTAGATTATGGTCTGAGATCTTTAGTACTTTATCCAAGGTAATTGGAAGGGATGTGACTCCTAATGCCTTAACTGCTCTGTTTGGTGTATGGCCTTTCCCACGTACTCTTTCCCCAGCTAACAAGGACTTAATAGCATTCACAACTCTGCTGGCGAGGATGTTGATACTACTGAAATGGAAATCCCCAGTCCCACCTAACTTTACAAACTGGGTTAGGGAGGTGCTTTATTTTCTTAAATTAGAAAAAATAAGGCTGACTTTGAGTGGCAAGACTGTCTCATTTGAGAAGTCCTGGAATCCCTTCCTGTCTTATGTCAATAGCACAAGATGTTTGATCTCTGTGCACTAAGTACTGCAATGAGTTGTGCCTGTGAGTGGGTTTTCTTTATTTTTATTTATCATTATTACGGATTTATTTTTAATTGGTGCGTATGTATGTATACATGTGTGTGTATATGCATGTATATATATTTATGATCTGCCAACTTAGATGGTGTTTTTTTTTATCCTATTTCTCTATTAGTTTATTTTATTTATTTTTAGTATTATTTATTTTATTTATTCTTTTCTATTTTATTTACCTGTTTATTTATTTATTCTTGTGCTCTCTTCCTCTATTAACCCATCTTTTTTTTTTTTTTTTCTTTACTTTTCAACTATATGTCCCCATCTGTTGGGGCTAGGTGCCGGTGGGAGGGGGGGTGGGGGGTATGGTATCTGTCCTGTGATATGTTGAATTTACATCTGCAATTACTATTGTATGGAACAGTATTGTTTGCCTGTTTGTTTTATAACAATGTAAAATCCAATAAACAGATTGTTCAAAAAAATATATAAAAAAATAAATAAGTGTGAGTACAACAGCAAAAATGTGTACATTTCGCTACTGCACATTATCGTTAAGCCCTCATATATGTATTGTTCTGTTCTGAGGTAACTTTAAAGCCCACATCCACTATTATCTGTAAATCAATGTCAACACACTCATCTTTCATTTTGTTTGAAATAAACCAGGTTTCTGTCCTTAACATAGTGCAGTAACAAAATGTGCACATTTCTGCTGTTGTACTGAGTTGACTGATTGATGACACTAGTCAGGGATGGCACAAGTTCATGATTTTATGTGTTGATATACTCGGATTTGGACAGTTAGAAACTTTGTGGAAAGCTGCCTTCAGCTTCTACACACAGCTGGAAAAAAAAAAAAATAACAAAACAATGTCACCACGAGGTCCATAATTCAAGTGCTCAGGAAAATGGAAATGTGAGCATCTACAAACTCCATCTGTTGAGGAAGATTGTATGATAAGATCCAAAGTTGCAGAACATCTACAGTACTAATGGACCTTGCGGTGAGATTGTATTGTCAACTTCTGTTTCCAGGGTGAAGAATGAACTTTCAATTTGGTCATAAATTCAGTTAATAAACTAACTTCCTCAAGCTATAGTAAAATATAAACGTCAATCCTATTCAATTTTTTTGTGCTTTTTGCTTATTATTCTCGTTTGACCACACTGATGTTTTCCTCTCAGCACTCTAAAGGTTTAGTAGGTGTGTATTTTCACGGCTCGTTGCTTTCTTTTAAACACCAATGTGTGAATTGTTTTTGTGTGTAAATCAGCATTTTTGCACCTGGACCATTCTATTGTTCAATGTGGAGTCAATTTCACTGATGGAATGTGAAGAAAGTTAGTCACTAAATTCATAGTGGGTCTTCTGTCTCTCTGTTGATGGGCGCTGTCCAGGGTGCTGGAGAAGTTGGGAGCTGCTGAAGCTGTCAGGCTTCTTTGTATAAGTCAGAGTGTCATTAGAGGTGCAAGCACCGAAACAAATTGTATATCCCAAGTGTTTTTGTAGTCTCTCTGTATTCATTTCTTGCCAAGGTGATGGTAGTCTATATCCAATTCATCTAATTTGAAGTAAAGACAATACCTTTAGCACCACCACTGCAAAGGGAAACATACATTTTAGTCTTTAACCAACAAACGTGATCTACAAACCTTGATATTAAGGTTAGCAAATGTTTTACTTTTCTCTGCATTACTTCATCCTAATGTCAGATTAAAGCTGAGTCTAAATCAGTGGTGGAAGAAATGGAAGATCCTTTACTGAAGTGGAAGTACTAATACCACAATGTGAAAATACTCCACTACAAGTAAAAGTCCTGCATTCAGAACCTTACTTAAGTAAAAGTGTGTAAGTATCAGCAAAATGTAATTAAAGTATCAAAAGTATGTTCCCTGTCAGAATTTTACTATTATATATGAATAATATTACTGTTGCATTAAAGTGTATGTTGCATCTAAATTATTTTACTGCTGTAGGTGTTGAAGGTTGGGCTAATTTTAACTCCTTTATCTACAGCATTGCAACATGTACTATACTGTAAGATCATTATATGCTTGAGAACCATGTATCTCTAAAAAGTCTTTTTCACGAGAAAAACAGCCCTATTTTCGGCTTTGTGACGATGGATTTTCCAGCTAATCGAAGAGGGGTTTTAAAGTTATTTCGCTTATTTTTCTCAGCCCATAAAGGAAAACTGAATCCTTCAGTTTATGTTCAAAATCAACAAATTTAGAGATACGTTGTTTTCACTGGAGAGGAAGGGTATGTAAAGTTGTAATATGAAAAGTAACTAAAGCTGTCAGATGCATGTAGTGGAGTAAAAAGTACAATATTTGCCTCTGAGATGTTACAAATGGAAATAATCAAGTAACGTAGCCTACAAATACCTCGAATTTCTACGTAAGTAGGCTTACAGTACTTGAGTAAATGTACTTAATCTTTTTTACGTTCCACCACTGGACTAAACTAAGCCTACATATATATGTATATGTCGCCGTCCCCCAGTTTGATCTATTAAATGAGCTTAGATCAGAAATACTTCAGCCTTTAGAGTATCCAGTCGTGGTGAGGCGGCGGCCGCTTTAAGAGGAGCTGACTCCGACGTCAGCGCCGTTTTATAGACATGTGGCTCTGACATCCAATAGCCTGATCATCAGGGCTTTAGTCTGTCCTCATTTTCACAGGAGATCCCTCTGCTGAAGACCAGCGTAGACAGGGGGTTAGCCACGGTTGCAAGATCATCACCACCAGAAACAATTATAGGATCGTGATTTCCTCCCTCGCGCACTTGCAGCATCAAGTTTATATTCACAGCTAGAACCACCGTGTAGCAACCATGTCTGTAGCGGGGCTGAAGAAGCAATTCCACAAAGCCACTCAGGTAAGAAGAACGCGACGTTCTGAACACCAGATCTTCATGTTGTACTGTCACATTGTTGGAGAACAGTGCAGTGGCGTTTGGGTAGTAGCCAGAGATCGGTCTTTATTAACACCTCGGGCTGCACTTATACATATAGCAGCTGTGCTCCATCTATTCCCTCTAAATCACTTACTCATTGCTGTCCTGGTGCTGAAATGTACTCCACTGAAAAGATGGTGCAGCATTGCACCAATAGAATAATTTGTTACTCGTGTTTTGCACTGCAGCATCCGCTGTATTCTGCTGTGGTTAACAGGAAGACCCACGATAATGATTCAGTCCTGTTTCTGGGAGGCAGGTGGCACGACAGTGTGATGATGATGATGTCGGGGACGTCAGTTCCTCTCGGTACCCTTCAGATGACATTCCGCACAGAAAAGCAGCAGAGCTGTAGCTCATGGGCAGCCGCTCACATTTGCGCAAGTTGTTGCCCTTAATGAAGGACGGTTTAAATCAGTTTCTTTCAGCCAAACACAGTGGGAACTCCGAGGAGGAGCACGATGTTACGCAATCGTTAAGTGCGCCTTGGAGAAATCTGTCCTACTGTACCAGCAGCGGCACGCCATGTCCTCGGCGCCCTCTAAACGTGCTGATCTTCTATTGCAGGATACCAGTGCTGAATTAAATCATGTCTCCCCTTTCTAATGCTGAAACATTTGTTGTTTTTAGATCGGACTAATGCATAAGAAGATACTCAGGTCAAGGTTACTCAGAGGCTTCCTTAACCCATCCCTTCCATTTTAGTATCTTAGTTATTTTATTTAGAGCTCAGACTCTCAGTAAGTTTGAAGGCCATCAGAGTGCTGGTCATAGGCAGGCCCGCCATCAGAAATTATGGACAGGGGGACAACATGTTCTAAATTGTAGGCCCCTCATCCAACCCACACCATCACTATAGACCTTTGCATGTGTCGCCCTTGGCCCGGGGTCATCTGTACCCTTTGGCCCCGCCACCCCCTCATAGCAGCCTGGCCATAGGTCACCAATAGGATCTTGATGGTCAAAGGTATGGACAGATCTGTCCCTGCAGCCTTCCACTAACTCTAGAGCTTAGAATTACTTTTATTTCTGGTGTTGGCTGGGAGCTCAGCATCTGAGGGAGGTTGTCCTGTTTCTCGGGGTGAGTCACAGTAACACTGACAGTCAGTTTGAGGCGTCACACAGCAGGACACCCGGAGCCTGGCTGAGTCACACACACACACACACATGCTGCTCTCTCCCTCCATGTTATCCAGTTCACCCAGTCTCCAAATGGCCTTAGCTACAGCTCCCAGTTTACATTATTCCTAATCGTCACTGAGATAGATGGGAGGGTATAATTTCTTATTTGTGACACTGATAGTTGTGTATCTCTTGAAGGTCGGTGTCTGTAGATAGTAAACGCTATTAATTACATGTTGGACCTGAATTACTGAGACTAACACACAGCAGTTTGTGAGGACAGGAGTTAATTTACACATTTAACAGCTGGGATCCATGTGGCGATACAACGGAGTCTAGTATTGTATGTTTAGTTATTTATGCTGCCATTAGCTATATATGTTATTGTTCATGTCACACTGACAATTGAGAGGCTTGTGTAGATGATTTAAGCCAGACACAGGAATGTTGTTATTCTTGAAGTGCAGCACTTACACATCAAATATAAATAAATGAATCAAATAAAAGGAAATAAAAAGAAGAAAAATTAGCAGAAGGTTGTGTTCTGCTGTTAACATCTCAATTTTAATCAGAAGCTCATTTGATCAGATTGGAAGTAGACAGCAGCCAACACAGGGCATTAGATGGCTGCACAGATTGTGTTAATTCTGTGTGATGAGTCTATTGTCACCCATTAGTAGAGCCCTCTCGCTCCCTGCAGATGTTCCTCTACAGCCTCAAATGCTTCTGTGTGTGAGGCGAGGGTGCATAAGAGCATTTATATCTGTAAATATGCATACAGTTATGTAGCTTTCAGTGTGCATGCATAAAGAGGCATGGTTGAGTGTGTAAATATGCAGTGAATACATTTGAATTTGTAGATTTTGACCGTCTTCATTACAGTTTTACTCCCAACGCGATTCAGTCAGCTCAAAGCCCAGAGTTAGCTGTCTCTGTGGTCTCCTTCTGTCTGTTCCTCAGCATTACACACACCCCCAACCCCCAACACACACTGTCACCCTCCCCAGACTCCTATTGGCAGAAGGCTCCTATCAACCCCTCTGTTCCAGTGCCACAGTCCTGTAATCCAGGCCCAGACTCACTAAGGCAGCAACCCAGCAATCTGGCTATTTACACACACATCCTCCAACCAGACCATGGCAGTACCCCCACCCCAACACATCAATATGGGGGGTCACAGAGATTAAGGGATGGGACCAGGGATTTAAAAGAATTAGACAGGAATTTGTCAGAATGTATATCAGCATTAAAGGAATGATTCAAATTTTCGGGAAATAGCGTATTCACTTTCTTGCCGAGAATTAGATGAGAATATTGATGCCAATGTTATGTCTGTATGGTAGCCAGTTAGCTTATTTTAGCATAAAGACAAAATATTCCTTTAATGGCATTAACTATACACAAGATGTACAGTTGTCTCTTTTCTCAGTGTCATCACTCAGGACAGTTAGGTGTGGGTAATATGGATTATATTAAATGTAATGGTTATTGGAGGAAATAACCAGGCAGTAATTTAATTTCAGCTAATCCAGCAAATGGAATACACCACAAATTAAAGTTAGTCACTAAGATAATTTCTTTATCAAATTGATGCAAAATCATATTAAAATCCAATATTGGCTTAAAGCAGTGCTAATTGCTGTGCCACATTATATGGTTCAACCACAGATATTACATGAAAAGCTACCTTGCTATAAACAGCTAAATCAAAGTGGATCAAATGAAATTGTCTCAAGGTAGGGAAAGCAGAGCCATATGGACGGCAGAGTACAGGACATCTTGGGCCTAATATCTGTGATGACATAAAGTCTCAATATAAAACATTTCCATAAACACATGGAGCTGCGATAATGTCCAACAATATGTAGATTGAAGCAGATTGCACATCATAAAATGCTGCATTGACCTTATAGCCCAATGTGTCACTAATTGCTAATTAGCTGTGCAGCTTTGTCTGACGTTAAGTGTACAGCATCTGCTCTGTGAGAGATGGAAAATCCTCATTCTTGTGCGTCTTACAACATTTCTTCATTATAAACTTAATGCACTCCACAGAGACAAACAGACCATAAAAGGTAGAAAGCCATGGAGTCACAGGAGTTTTGTGAGATTAACACACACATGCTCATACAACCTCCGCTTCACCTTCTCACATACATCACTGAGTCATTTATTTTACACAATCACACATATCTCTCTTACCCAAGGACATCCTGGCTCATAGTGGTGCATTAATAACGGTGGCCATTTTATAAAGAAAGGAAGCACGGGGCATGAAGGGTAAAACCCAGCAGGTCCACTTCAAATTGCCTTAACCATGCTAACAGTATATACTTCTCCATGCGCTGTAATATGTTTGACTGCCTTGAGACAATATGTACTTTATCGAACAACAATAACATGTCATTATATAGCCTGTAGCAGATGCTACTTCATGATTTCTCTGTTTCCATGGAGGTGTGTGTGTGTGTGTGTGTGTGTGTGTGTGTGTGTGTGTGTGTTGTGGTGAGGCTTTTTATTTGGGGCTGTTATATCCTCAACTAATGGTGCATGGTGCATCACCTACAGTTCTGCTTGGTGTTAAGTCAACCCCCAGTTTAAATACCATTTTTTATATTTATCTTAAGGCTGCAGAGAGCATAGCTCAGTGGAGTGAGTGTGTGCTGCCAGCAGGAAGACAAAAATATGTTCATTAAATAGAAACTGTAGAAAGGAGAGAGAGGAGATGACGAGGACGGAAAGAAAGCCTGAGAAAGTGTGCCAGAGTGAGAGGGGGAGAACAAAAAGAAGAGTATTTTGGGGGCGGGTCTTGTAGCTTTTCCAGATAAAATGGTTGCTTTGCTTGTTGTCAATGTCAGAAAGAGGCTCACAAGTTTCCTCACAGGTTTGGAAGCTTCTGCATGCATGTCATGTTTAAATCCATTGAGGCACTTATTTTTGTATGTACAGTTTGTGAATTTGAGAGTTAGTTGAATTTAAAAAATGGTTAATATATGATTGACCTTTTGTCCGTCTAAATTTTATTCTGATACCTTTACCTATAGTACTTCTTTGAGTCCTAGCTGCAACTCCAATACTGAGGAAGCCATTGCTCTTAAGCAGGTCCAAACAGTATTGTGTGCTAAATATACTTCTAGTTACCGTATTTCAGCTATATTCTTGGGCGTCGATCAGCACCATATATGCTGCATACAGTCCATTACATATAATATAACATATAATAATATTAAATCTAATCACTTTGATGAATTTAGGATGGTAGTATCACTGATTCAGTATATCGTCAGTAACACCAGATTTGTGTGAACGCTGTGTACATTTCTTTCCAAATGGAGATACTCTGTGTTAAAAATACAAAAAATATACACATGGAAAATTACTGCCAGCACAAATTACAAATAACTTTTTAATGAAAGCAGTAGAATATGTCCAGATTTGAAAGACGCCTCACAACTCCAGGTAACAATGCCACCTATTATAATTTGGAAGTGATCTGTTCAGACTGAGAAAAGCTGGAACTCAGCCAAGACACCTTTGAGGAACGGCTGTAGGAGCAGCATGAAATGTTCTATCACCAATGTTCTGTATGTAAACAAAATAATTTGTCAAGATACAGTAGCTACATTATCTGTCTGAGTATGTGTAGGTGTTAAGAAACAGCTATCACATTTGGATGGTGTAAATTTCTTACAGTGGGTAGCAGAGCCATAATCCTTTATTTTGTATTCAGGCCTGGTTCTACTAGAGGTTTCCCAGTGTGTGTGCTGAATACTAATATGAGTACTACACGTCTTATCCTCGTTGTATTGTGTGTAGCATTATGATTTTGCAATTCGAAACCATCTTGCTTTAGTTTGTAG
Source organism: Sander lucioperca (assembly GCF_008315115.2). Lineage (NCBI taxonomy): Eukaryota > Metazoa > Chordata > Actinopteri > Perciformes > Percidae > Sander > Sander lucioperca. Next base: position 32,430,594 of record NC_050176.1, read on the forward strand.
CTTAGAGACAAATAATTAAGTTATTTCGTGGTCCATTTGAGGTTTATTCGTCATGTATGTAAGTGCATAGACGTAGAAGGTATTTCCGGCTTGTCTTTCCTCAGAAATGGGTATGCAATGTGCAAGCATGCATGTGAGTGTGCATATGTACATCCATGCATGCCCATGGACAAGAGTGGGGTCCCTGGATGTGACTGACTCCTGCAGGGCTTTAGGGCAGCAGATTGTGAGTGGGTGACTCATCCAGCCTGGATCCTCATCCAGGCCTACTGCAGTGCAACGTAAAATAGATCCAGCTGGGAGATAACAGAAGAGGTGGGAGGGGCGAAGAGAGTGCAGTAAGGAAAGAGCGATAAGAGAAGACAAGAAAGGGGAAAGAGAAGTAGATAGAGAGCGGCCTTCGTGAAAAGGTAGGGAGTGGCAGAGAGATAAAGGTAAAATTCCAAGAGAGCCAAGAGATACTAAAGGCTAGAGCAGGAGGAAGGACACAGCCAAGTCAAACAGGCGGAAGTGTGCAGAACACTCAATCTGCAGGGATTTACTTTCTTGTAGGCTTTAGGAGAAACTGAATTTTATCAGTTGATATTGCTACTATGCCAGTTTTTTACTCATAAATTCCAGGTAGGGCTGCATCTAACGATTGCTTTCACCAACTGTGCCCATCATTTTCTCAATGAATCTATTTGTCTAAAAAAAAAAAAAAAATTGCCTATCAAAGCTCAAGGTCTTCAAACAACCTTTGTCCAACAAACACTCCAAAATATTCAGTTTACTACAATCTATGACAAATGTAGGCTTCTAGATTTAGCTTCTAGTGTGTTTGGTATCTTGCTTGGAAAATGATAATTTGAATGTAAAATTAGTCTCTGATGATAAAAAAAGAAAAAAGAAAAGAAAAGTCAAATAAATGTCTCAGTCATCTAGGTCAAAGGATTCACTGAGTAATAGCGGTAGTTTATATTTGTAGTATCACAAGAGAAAGTCAGTACTGGACAGTCCCGCAGACCACCAGATTACATTCATTGACAACGTTTTTTATGTTTTTGCTCTATACAATATCTACATCGGTGGTGATAGTGTGGAAATACTCTTACAAGTAAAACTCGTGCATATGTATATATGTTTGAGTAAAAGTGCAACATATAAGTGCAAGTATTGGCAACAAAATCAGCTTAAAGTACCAAAAGCACTCATGCAGAATGGCTCATTTAAGAATATTATATTGTTGTATTAGAATTATTGATGCAATAATGCATATGTATTACTCTAATGTTAGCTTAAGATGGGGCTAATTCTAACTTCTTTATATACTGCCGGGTAGTTATATTTATAATAATACAAAATCATAAATTTTTAGTTGATTATATTTTGTATTAATAATCTAGAGCTGCAAACTATCAAGTAACTAAAGTTATCAAATATCAGAATGGTTAAGGGTTAGGGAATTATCCTGATTACTGTTAAAAAGGCAAATGTCTATTTCAGGTTTGAAAAAATGCAAACTTTAATCTCTTGCATGAAAGTAAAATGTGCTACCACCCCTACTTTTATCTAGGGCTGTCCCAAATGATTATTTTTTAAACGATTGATCTAACGATTAATTTTTCAATTAGCGATTATTTTCCCATTCCTCAATTATTAACAATTTACACAAAACAAAGCGATCACCTCCCGTTAGCATCCCATTGACTGCCATTCATTTTGACGCCACTTTGACAGAGAATAACTTTACATCTGAAGAGTTTAAATTACCATTACTTAATTTACCATTAATTAAAACCATTACCTTGTACCTCACGTTATGGCTCCGTAGCAGACGTTTTTGTAAAAATAGACTAACGATTGTGTCATAACCACGCGACTTACTGTCGCATAGTAGAGGAATTACCGTATAGTACAGGTGAAGCGCGCAGGCAGTTTCGTTAATGTTAACTATCATTTTAGTGATCAATAATTAGCCTGTGTCCATGTTATCTCCTTACATATACCTACGCTCTCCGTCTCTGCAAGATTGAGAGTGATTGAGATTTATCTTGGCACAGCTACCAGAAGACTTACAACTTTCAGACACGTTGCTCACGGCACATTTACGTCGTCTCTCTCAGTTGGAGGCTGCGCAGTAATGCTCAGCGCTCACCGGAAAAGTGCTTCTACCAGCCTTCACTGGTCTCCGTCCAGAGCAACGGGATCTGTTGGTCCATTCTTATATACAGTCTATGGGGAAACCCTGCTATGTTTTGATTTACACGTGAGTGACATAGACAGCTCATAGACAGTTAAAGAAACGCGACGGACACATTTACGTAATCGATGATGTCGACGAATCGTCCCAGCCCTACTTTTATCTTCATTTATTTACTTCCCTTACAGTGCTTTTTTTTTTTTTTTACTTCTCACTTTTGCTTCAACTTCTGTTTACTCTTAATCATATGATAAACATGACTCGCCATCTCCAGAGCTGCTACGTTATAATGAGGTGTGGCCAGAATCAATACAGCAAGTCTTGACATGCTGTATATCTCAATGAATCCCATAGATTATTAAAAGTATTAAATAGAACAGGGTGGACTTTGGCAGAAACTTTGAATAAATTGTTGACAAGACTGTACATGTAGTAGGCAGAAGGTTGACTGTGGAGTTCACAGCGTTGTGACATCAGCTTTGTTCCAGAGGTCAATGACAGACTGACACGGTCTGTACTAGTCCTAATCTTTGCTCGTCCTGTGGTTAAATGCTATCGGCATATTTTGAATAAGACTACTGGCGAGGTAAACTCGTTAAATGTCCTCATGTTGACGAATTGTGAATAAACAGTGTTTAGCCAGTTTCAAATCTGCCAAGAAGAAAGATGTGCTGAGTGAAGGAAACTGTGTTCTGCAGATTCAGTCATTCAGACGGTTGCTTGAGGTTTTTGGTTTGTCTATAGAAAGTGAGCTATTGTTCATCACTGTCTATGGTTTCTATCTCCTCTTTTCCACTCCCTTATTTCTCATCCTCTCTCCCAGCATCAGTATTCAGGCCACGGTTAATGTTTTATTCAGGACTGGCATGTTATATATTCCGGGCATCAACCACTGCAGGAGTTACTGTTGATGGCTTGGTGCTGGAAAAGGGGAATTCTCAAGACCTGTTATTAAGTGCTGGGTGAAGGTTTGTCTTATCTAACTTAATAAATGGGGAAATTGAGCGTAGGTACTTATGTGTTCTGCATAGTTCCCCCTAAAATATTATTTTGAAGATATTGACCATTAATATGACTTGCTGAAAGTTCAGTAATATTACACAACAAAATAATACCACCAGGTTTTTCGTTATATGATTATTCCACAGTTAATGTGTCAGCATTCTTGCAGAGGGTAAATGCTTTTGCTTGTATCCGTGGCAACAGCTGAAACATTGATAAGACTAAATTAAACCACCTTTACGCACGCACACAAACACGCACACACGCAAACGCACACAAAAACTTCTACTTCAGGGACATTCAGGTCACATCATTATTACCCAAATCTATAACACAGAAGCTTGACGTACACTCTCCTCAAAACCCATTTTGGTTATTGGCTTTTATAACTGCTGACGTGTAATGAAGTGCACAGCAATATAATTTGTAGATATCAATGTTTTTACATCCCCAGAGACCTTGTGATGGTATTGTCTGATGTGTAGTGCATTTCCTCAGGGTTAAAGGTCATCGTCCGGTCAGAGCTCCTGAACCAAGTCACACAATCCAATCACGTTTTCAGTCAAGATTTGAGACAGAAATGTAATATTTTGCATTGGTATAATGAATAAAAAATAACATGAAACAAGACAAGAAGAAAAAGAAGTCATCAGCCACTCTAGCCCCTCAGTGAGGCTGTAATGATCATTGTAAAGAAAACCAAATAGTTAGAGAGAGAAAGGTTGAGGTCCAAATTTTGTTTTTGACAGCAGTAATGAGTAATAATTGGCCAGAGGGTGGTGTCGGAATAAAGGTCTTGGGCAACCTATATCAGTAGAGATAGATTATGATATGTTTGTGACTGTATATTGATGTAGCCAAAAGATCATCATTTATTTTTTTAGATTTTATTATATTAAATGTAATGTAATGCTAGAGATATTTTAGCCATACATGGATCTATGGATGGCAGTGTCGGTTGGTCCATCACTTTGGTCCAGACTGAATTATCTTATTTACTATTTGATGGATTGCAATGAAAGTTTGAACAAACATTCATGATCCCCTGATGATGAATCCTACTGACTTTGATGATCCCCGACCGTTCCTCTCCTGCCAACTATGAGGTTGAAATTTGTCAACGACATCATCAGGTCAAAATGATCTAATACAGGGGTCACCAACACGGTGCCCGCGGGCACCAGGTAGCCCCCAAGGACCACATGAGTAGCCCTCAGGCCTGTTCTAAAAATGAAAATTGAATATTGATATTACCTGTTTCCCACCTTGTTAAGTCATTGTTGATAATTATTGATAATGAAAAATCATTAACGTGATCAGTGTCTTCACATAGATATATATATATATATATATAGATAAATAATCATTAATAATCATATATAACTAAAGGCAAACTGAGCAAATTAGTTATTTCAGAAGAGCGTATAAAACTGGTAGCCCTTCGTATGACTCAGTAACCATGAAGTAGCTCTCAGTTTCAAAAAGGTTGGTGACCCCTGATCTAATACCTGCAAAACTAATGACATTCCCATCAGCCTTAACTGTACTTTGTGTTTAGTGCTAATTGCCTAATGTTATCATGCTAACATGCTAAACAAAGATGGTGAACATTGTGAACATTTAGCATGTTAGCATTGCCATTGTCACCGCTCAGAACAACCTCACAGAGTTGCTTGCGTAGCTGTAGACTCTTAGTCTTGTTTCTGAGCATTAAGACATTAACTATTTTTAATATGCATGGGACTGGTTGTCAATTCTGTAATCAATGCAAAGTAGCAGTAAGGACAAAGTACGGTTGAGGTTGTACTTTGGTCGATAACTAACTTATTGGGCAAAATAAAATTTGGACAGTCAGAGGATCACCATAGTTCATAAAGACAATAGATAAGAATTCATTTCATGGCAGTAATCAAGACATTTCACTAAAAAACAACCGGCTGTAAGAAGGATTCATCCTCTGGGAATCATGAATGTCCAAAATTTCACAGCAATCTATCCAATTGTTGTTAAGATTCTTCAGTCCAGAGACCAGCACACCTGTGAGCTATGACATGCTAAAAACACGAAGGAGCAAAATGCAATGACACAGCATAATATGAACTTTATATTGTAGCAGACGTATGTATTGCTGGAAATGAAGTAGAGAGGACAATTGGGTAGGAAAAGTTTGGCGCAGAAAGGAAGAAAGCGGGATGAAAGATGATTGAAAGAGAGGATGAAGTGTAGGAGAGAGCATGAAGAGATGAGAGGAGGAAGCCATGAGAAGAGGAACAGAGGGAACAAAAGAGGAGAGGAGGCTTTGCTTTCAGGCAGCTGCAGTATCATGCGCTCAGTCCTAATGCCTAATTTGGCTCATGAGAGGACAGTAATGAGGGGTGGGAGAGAACAGAATATGCTTTATTGTATTTACATGTCTGCTAAAGCGAGTGTCCAGCAGGTTTTGGGGGGGGCAGTATGTATCTTTTTGTGCTTGTATGCTTCCCCTAGTGAAAATTAAAAAGCCATTTTAGTTGATCTAGCCGTGGACTCACCCTATGCATACACACAGCGTCCTCTTACCAACTGCAGAGCTGAGACTGAATGGCTTGTCAGGGATTATACTCGGATTAATCAGAGCACAGTGACTCTGCATCACATATTGGAGCTGTGTGTGAGTCCGAATCAGAGCACTGCAGCTGTAATCTGTGAAACGTGGTGCATGTACCGGATGGCGGGGTCAGAGATCCACGACTACTCCTCGCTGTATTTTATTAGAGCATTGCTAATATATCATTATTTTGCTTTATGCTGAAAAACACTCAAATGTTTAAGGATGGTCAGTGTGAAGAGGCAGATACAGCATATCGGCTTCAAGTCTTCAATTATATATGATACAGTAATAAATGATCTAAACTCTTACTATTATGTGTAATTGCTCTAATGTTATTGTTTACCATGCAGTTGAGTTATGAGTAATTGAATCACGCTGGTGCTTTGTGTAAACAAGCCTCGTCATCATCTTCTAGACTTGTACAAAGTGACACAGGCTTTTGGGTAAGCAAAGTTATTTTTCTGCCGTTGTGACAAAACACCGCCCACACACGCTGTGGATTAGACATCTTGAATTACAGTAACTGCAAATGAAGAATATCTTTTTAATTAATAATAAACGGTCTGCAGTATACTTGCATGTACAGTAGGTGTGTATGTTATCAGCCATCTGAGCAGGTGTTTGCAGTGTAGATAAATTAGTTTGAGTAGATAATTGTGTAAATTCTGCAGCGACTCAGATAAAGGTAAGGAAGTGTGGCAATCCTGGGAGAAAAGGAGTCTTAATATAAATGGAATTGATATAGATATATAACAAGATGCAGTATATTATTCATGTCTTTGTCAAGAACTGCACCCCATCCTGTGAGCACCCATACATGGAGGCTGGTATATAAACAGATAATAAATGATAAATAAAAAAAAATCTTCATAGGAGAAGTAAATAGTGTACATAAATAAACACTGTTTACACTGTCAACCTTTCTCTCTCTAACTATTTGGTTTTCTTTACAATGATCATTACAGCCTCACTGAGGGGCTAGAGTGGCTGATGACTTCTTTTTCTTCTTGTCTTGTTTCATGTTATTTTTTTATTCATTATACCAATGCAAAATGTTACATTTCTGTCTCAAATCTTGACTGAAAACGTGATTGGATTGTGTGACTTGGTTCAGGAGCTCTGACCGGACGATGACCTTTAACCCTGAGGAAATGCACTACACATCAGACAATACCATCACAAGGGTTTTTTCTTCCTCTTGTTGGCATATTCCCTTAAAAATCTCCTGAAGCATATGTTTGTGTCTCACCACTGAGATAAGACCAACCATTGTTTCATGAGATTGTATGTAAAAACTAGGGCTGTCAATCAATTAAAAAATGTAATCTAATTAATTACATACTGTGATTAATTAATCGAAATTAATCGCATACATAATTAACGGTGCCTGAACCGATACTTTTTAAGAAAGTAAAAAAAGAAAAGAAAAAAAAAAGGGTACTAAACAACAGTCGGTGACATTAAAGAACGGCTTGTTTATTGCTAAGGCCATAGGGCCAAAATTAAATGATTTAATAATAATGTATAACAATAACAATAACACTAGTAAATTGCTGTTGAACGACAAAAACAACCACCAGATGGGAAAAGGACATTTACAATAACTTCAAATGCACCACGAGGCTGTAGTTTACCAGTTTCATTGAACGCACTGTGTCACAAACGTCTGTGTTGTTTCTCCGATGGCAGCTGCAGATTGTTCCATACCGGTGTTGAATCCTCTACAGTAAAATACAGTCAAACTTTACACCGTTCAGCGTTAGCTGTCAGCATTGTAACCGTGTTTAATCCAGCTACTAGTTAGCGGTAGGCTAACGTTAGCTGCTGTCGAGTATAGTGTTAACTAGCGTCACATGCAGCGGTGTTTGTGTTGCCTGTATCGTCTTCAGAGCATCAGAGAGAAGCGCAGACATATCAGTGGCACCAGATTTCGGTAGCCAGGGTTGGCAGGAAGAAGATTTTTACAAGTAAATGTTCCAGTTAATGATCCAGGCAGCGCATTCTCGTCTCCCTCCTTCATTTTACAGTCGAATGGTGGCTAGAACGGCTCCGGGTCAAACGTCAATATGGAATAGATTAATCTGCATTATTTTTTTTAACACGTTATTTTTACTCAGATTAATTAATCGAAATGAACGCGTTATTTTGACAGCCCTAGTAAAAACACTTAAGAGTATCTGGGCTTGAATCCATAAATTATTATCAACCTCAACCTCCTTTGTTATCGTGGGCACAAACACAGACAGACACTTTATTTATTATTTTTATTTATTTTTTATAAAATTACATTTTCTGAAGCACTGCTGAGCAGCTGCAATCAGTTTCCACTTTATCAGGTACACCTACTGTAGCTAAAACTAGTGCAGTCTAATGCAACAGTCCTCCATTAATCCTACCTTCATGAAGGTTTTAATGTTCAGTTTCTTTAGAGAGATGCTGAACTGTATTGTATTTTTGGAGGCTATACTTTGTGGTGCTGTTGAATTGTAATGTGTTTTACTGACAGGTGTTTCTATTATTTTGTCCACCCCAGTTATATCAGTGAGGGCAGGCTAAATAACAGAAGCACCTCTCTGCCAACATTCTGAGAACAACTTTAATACACTAATGTACACGCATTAGTATAATACAAGGTCACAAGGTGAGTTGTGTATTGATCCCTCACAGATGATTTATTGAAACATTATCTGACCTTTATTTTTTAATTTACAAATCTTCATTGAACTGTACTTAACCTCCACCACTTCAGGGTGTTTTCCCTGCTGACTTTTTTTAGGGGCTGCAACTAACAATTATTGATAATATGGATTAACCTGCTGATTATTTCTACATTTAATGGTTTCGTTTATAACACGTAAAAAAAAATATATATGCCCATAATAATTTTCCAATGATGTCTTTAAATTGCTTATTTTGTCGGACCAAGACTCCACAACCTAAAGTTATTCAGTTTACTATCATGGAAAAAGAAAGAAAGAAGAATAGCTTCAGATTTCTGTCAGTTGACTAATCAATTAAATTGGCTAATAATATTGTACACATACTTCGCAGTAAACATCTCTCTTTGTATGAATATAAAGGTTCAGCAGTAACCATCAGTATTCTGGGTATCATTATTTTTTGCTTTGTGTCCCCTCCTGAGGTGACCTTCTTTATGGACTTTTCAATTCAATTCTCCTCTTTTAATGGGTCATGCCGGCCTCTGGATGTATTAATATTGTTGTTTATTTTCTGAGGGATTGGTGCAGTGTGATTGAAAGTCTGTGGTAGTGTTTGGAGTTTTTTTTTAGCTGCTTTATTGATTTTCACGAGCACGGCTGCTTGTTTCTTGCAGGATCCATTATTCTGCTGTCACTGCCTGATAGTTTAGCTGGAAGTTAGAAGTGAAAGACATTTGTCTTCATCAACAATGATAATGAATCTTCCATCATGCCAGGCAGCATTTGTTCAACTCCAGTCTGGTGTTGTATTGAAAGCTGTGAAAAGATGTGTTGAGTTCAGGGACCTTAGATGAGTGTTGGTGTCCCTTGCGCTCTTACAGACCACAGGGACAGTCTGTACACTCCTGCTGGATTGTGACAACATGTTGGTTTCCTTTATGGTGCAAACAAGGTTTCTCTGCAGGCATGTTGTCACAGCATTTAAACACTCTGACATACTTTATTGTCTTTATCATATTTCTTCTCTTGCTGTTGCTCCAGATCTCTTGTACCTATCACCTCTCTTTTCTAATGTGTTCACTGTTTCTTTTATTATTCATATACATATTATTATGTTTACATTATACATTATGAGCCCTTGATGTTTACTTTACCTACACATGGCCTAGCACTTGAATATAATGGTAAATTATACAAAAGAACAAACATTTTGTACCTTTTTTTTTTGCATTATTATTTTGTCAAATGACTAACAGTAGTTGTGCTTCTTTGATTAAAGATAAAAGGGAGCTAATAAGGATTATAATTCCATCACTCAGTGTGGATTTCAGTGAGTTTCACATGTTTTCATTGGGCTTTGTTTTCGATTACCGGTCATGTGCTCTGTGGGAGTTTTTGTTTTTGACATTGACTGATAGAGTGCAGCTACCTGGTTGTGTTGAGTGATGAGTCTGCTCAGTTTTAAATATCGGCATGTATCGAGCCTTGCCGCCTCGGTTCTGTGTGTAAGAGACAGTTTGTGTTAAAGGTCAAACAGCTGATGAGGAGGACAAAGCAGCGAGGGTCTTCCTGCTAGGAGACACATGGCAGCATCTTTACTGAGCCTCCCTCACTGTTCCCCCAGAGACTGAAATGATAGAAAACTAACCCCATGACTTCCCAAAACAAGTCGAGGAAGCAGCAGATTTTTAAAATTTCTGCTGTGTAATATCATTATATCTTCTTTTCTGGATTCCCTGTGTATAAAAGCCTTAAATGGCTAGTGAATCCCACTGGGTCACTTATAATGAAGAAATTGTACTTTACATAAAGGCAATTCACCTGCTCTCTAATAGCAATAACTCATTTCTAGAAATAGTATTGATCTGATTAGATTTTATTACAAATTGACAAGACAATATAAGGAGCACATTGAAATAAACTTGATAAAAATGGGACTATTTAAAGCTGGTTTAATATTAGTTCTTTATGACCAATGAACGGACAGTACAGAACTAAAGCTTGACGGGCAGCTGGACTATAATCAGTAACACTTTACTTGAAGGTATCTACATAAGAGTGACATGACACTGTCATGAACACATGACACTGTCATGACACAGTCATGATATATGAACCCTAACTCTAACCCTAACCATAAGTTGTCATGACAAAAACCGAATGACACTTACTAAAAGATGTGTTACGTCATAAATGTTTGACTTGTTTATAATGTTTATGACGCGTTCATGACAGTGTCATGTCACTCTTATGTAGATACTTCAAGTAAAGTGTAACCCTACTATAATCTTAAGGATAAATGATGTGTTCATGACACATCTGGGGATTATAGATACACACACACTGTGCAGGCAGCAGTCTGAGCTTTAATAACTATAATCAATACTGATTTTCAGTGTTCATTATAGTAGACATCCCCATCATTACATGCATGCAGGTTTAGCTCATGACACTGATGGGTAAACATTAAAATCATATATAACCTTGCTGTATAAATATGTTTCCCTTATTCAGTGCTTATTATGGGCTGGAAAAAGTCGAGCGCTCTACAGGTCTTAAAGCTCTGTCATTTATTATTCGGAGAGACACATTTTGCGTTTTGAAATGGAAATTGCAGAGTGGCAATCGAGTTCAAAGAAAGAGAGAAAGCTAGTGTGTTGTTTATGTAGCTCTCTGCTTCTGCAGTATGTTTGAGTGATTGCTGAGTAACTCGGTGTGAGTATCATTTATAAAATCATTGTTTCAGGGTCATGCTTCTCTCTCTGTCTGCTGGTGATGGATGAAAATGAGAGAATTTGGCTTTAACTAATGATGATACTAATTGTATTTTTGAATACTTATGCTTATAGCAGATATTTTGTGCATATAGTCATTATCTTTGAACGGTTCCACTTTGATGGTAGAACATGTCGAGGACTCAGTCCCTCCTCGAGGCTGTCTCTAGTAAAAAGCCTGCTTCACTTAGTTTTAAACCTGGTGATGCCCTGTACAATCAGTACAACCTAAGTCCTACCTGTTTGTCACTGAGTAACATTACTTATTATTATTTTACATTCAGATAGTTTTTGCTTGTATGTCTTGCACTTATTTTTTTAGCCTAGTTTCAGACTTCTTAATTGTCTCCCACATCTTAGATTTTTTCAGAGATGTGTGTGAAATGTGCCAATTGGCTGTTTGAGCCAGTTGGAAAACCAATCGGAGCTTATTAGGTGTCATTAAGAATGGGGTGGTCAGCTTCCATCATAGCAAGCTAGCTACATCTATGAAAAACAGTGATAAGAATGGATATTGACACAACGCTACAGTTTTGGGTAAGTTGACTTACAGAAATAATTACTACTATTAAATTGTCTTATTTGATCAATGTTAAAATTATTAAATAAACTGCTCATACCAACCACTTTTCCAAATTCTGTATTGACTGAAATTACATCAGCAGGACTGACATGGCAACTGACTGGTTAGGACAGAACACGACACCTTCTACCAACAAGGAAGCAGCTAACGTAAACACTATGCCAGCCTGTATGAATGGCATGATTCAAAATGGCAATTGAGTGTGATTATAAGGTTATAAAAAGCTCTCCATCAAGATTTATCCTGCTAATCCAGAGATCAAATCAGAGACTGGCAGACTTTAGACTATCTACTGAATCTTAAAGGTACACCGTGGAGTTTTCTTGTAAACTCATCAACATGCATTTTGAATGCATTTTACTTCCTCACAAAACATTTGCCAAGCCAATTTTTATTGGCAAAATAGGGATCCACCCTTTAAAAATTGCTCCAGGTTACCTTTAATCCTTTAACTGACTGAAAAACAACACAACCTTAAACTTTCCAGTGAACTCTAAGCACAAAAATACGGCAAATGGCACGGAATCTCAGTTGTAAATTACCTTAAAAATGTAACTTTAACACCAGGATGGAAAGCAGTGTTTACTGCCCCCTCTGGTTTGAGTTTTCTGTTGCACCTCTGACCATCAGCAGTGATGTCACCGTGTACTGTTTAATACTGTCTATGGTACTGACGTACTGTGAAGTACACTTCTTCATCACTGCAGCAAAGTGAGATGTTAAACCACTCAGACAAAACAAGATTTTCAGCTGGTGTTAAGTTGCTCTTGAAATGAAGGATAACTATATCAAATGTACGAGGGAACAAAAATGTAACGTTTAAAATTAGTTTTATTTAGTTGGGTTTAGGAAGGAACTAGAGCTGCAAAGATTAATTGATTAGTTGTCAACTCTTAAATTAATCGCCAACTATTTTGATAATCGATTAGTCGGTTTGAGTAATTTTTTAAGACAAAAGTAAAAATTCTTTGATTCCAGCTTCTTAAATGTGAGTATTTTATAGTTTCTTCTCTCCTCTGGGACAGTAAACTGAATATCTTTTGAGTTGTGGACAAAACAAGACATTTGAGGATGTCATCTTTGGCTTTTGGGAAACACTGATCCACATTTTTCACCATTTTTTTTCATTCATTTTTTTTCTGACATTTTATAGACCAAACAACTAATCGAATAATCGAGAAAATAATCAACAGATTAATCGACTATGAAAATAATCGTTAGTTTCAGCCCTAGAAGGAACCTCCATTATTTGATAGCATTCAATAGTATGATTGAACCATATCCAGTGTTTAAAAAAAGGAAAATATCAGCATATTATATGTTAATGCTCCAACACTCTGTTGTGGAGGTGAACAGACAGGATGTTAAGATGGAAAGAGTATGGATGTTGAGAAAGGAAGGACAAAGTATGAACAAAATGAGCAGGAAAGGCAGTGTGTGGTTTGAAAATGATTGCATGAGGGAATTAAAGGAGAGAATTAAACACATTGAGTCTCTCACACCTTCTCATGGTTCTTGGGCAGAACTATAGGTGGTCTGGGGGTGTGATTGTGCAGAAAATACTGAGCACAAGCAATATACGGTTTATGATAGAAGCAATTTTAGCACAACAGCAAAAGTACGTCCAATGGATGGATTCATTTCTTACAGTTCTATTTAAGTGCACACTCCTGTGTTACCCTACTCATTTCCAAAAAACCTCATACCTAGATCTATTTAGCTGCCTTGCCATGAATGGTAAAAGCATTAGTGAAAGTGCTAAAAAAAAAAATAATCTGAAAACATACAAATAATAACTGTGTCTTGACGTGAATGTACATTAACCGGATTCACTGATATTTGTCAGATGCATTGCACACTAAATCCAATCCTATAGCTCAGCAAATCTCGGCCATCTCTCATGTTGTGTGTGTCATTACTCATCCTCCATATTTGTCTCATCACGCATCCCAATGCTCACAAACTATGGCACGCTTTCCTCTCACACACACACAGTGCCAGCTGGTTTACCCTCCCCTTCCTCCCCCGTTTACCGAGAGGTACATGGATGGATTTGAGTGTGCACACATCTCCTGCTGTTACATAAGAGCCATGCAAAGGCTTACAAATCAGATTATAATAGCCATGGGCCACACACTCAAAGAGGATAGAGGTCAGTGAAGCAACATGGCCAACCAGTGGACTGATGCTGGGATATGTCTGGGCAAGAGAAACCTGGCACCCTGTCCTGTCTGTGTCCAGTCAGTCTGCACTCGATGTCCACCTGCCTTGCAGGTATTGTTGTATTGTCTGAACTGAGCAGCCAAATTAGAGTTCCATTTTTGTTCCCTTAAGATTGTTGTGAAACATGTAGTTGGAGCCTAACCAGCCTCCCCACGTTGGCTTGGAACGCCAGGGTTTAGGAATAACAAATGGAGCTTCCTTGATTCCACGAGAGCACAAGTCTATTCTTAGGACAGCCTGTACAATTATAGGTTTGCTTCTAAATAAAGTACTAATATCCATCCACAGTTTGGTCCTACTGGTGCTACAGTATGTCTAGGTTTTAACAGCAGCAATGCAAATGTGCAAATGTAGTCAGACATATTGTTGAGTCACAGTCCAGCTGCGAATATAATCGGTGCAGTGTTGCATGAGAAACGTGACAATGAGAACAGTGAGGCCTTCAGGGTGTTTTAAAGGTGAGAAGAGGAAAAAAGGGAGTGATAAAGACAGAAGGGAGGTAAAGAAGAGAGGCAAGCTGAAAAAAGGGAGACAAGACAAAGATCCTCTGGGCATTGTTATGCAATTGTTTTTTTACTTTTCAAGATTTGGCGGTTCACTGTCATATTCCCAACTGGCTCAAGTTTTCCTGTTTTTCTACCTCTGTCCTCATTCATCATCCTTTTGTTCTCTCACAACCAAAAATGCAAGTGAGAGTTTAAAGGGGAGAAAAAGGTGAAAAACATCCCATTTGAACCTTAGTAAATGAGAGGGAGAAACATGTTGGGAGAGTTAGGGAGCAGGTTGGTGGAAAAGGAGAGGAGGGGTGTTTTAATGCTGAGAGGAAGAGTCAGATACTCCCGTTATTGTCCAGGAGCAGGGGCAGTCCTTCTAATAGCCTCACTAATCACTCTTGTCATTTTTAATCTCCCTCTTCCACCCTGGGCGTATTTAAAGCAGGGGCCTCCGTGTGCCCAGCCGAGATTAGACTAGTGAGCAGGAGAGGAGGGAGGAGGAAACGGGGGAGGAGGGCAGCAGCAGCAGCAGCAGCAGCAGCACACTCCTTGTGCACCTCACATTGGGCGCCATGTGACTGATGTTAATGCTAACAGTACAGGTGTGAATGCTAAAAATAAAGGCCAGCACAAAGATGCACGGGCTGATAATATGCACAGCGGTAAATAGATTATTGAAAAGACACGTATTACAGTATGAGTAGATACTGTATGTGTCTCAGTAGGTGACGTATGGATGTACCTTTGCATTAATGCATACATCATGAACATACAAAACCATGTTAATGTGCAAGTCATCATGTTTTAATAAACAGCACAATTATTTTGTTATTCTCATTTTAGCCAAATCCTGTATAAATAAATAAAAAAAAAAATAGAAACAAGGAGGGAGTACATTCAAAGGTGCACAGTTGTTTGTCCAGTAATAATGACATCCATGCTTTGTAAACAAGCAAACAAACAAACAATTCTTCTGTTGGGGAATCTGCCATGAGATTATTGTTCAGGAAGTCCATAAATGAACCTGACATCTTTTCAAAGTGGTTGGTTTTCCCCTTTATTACAAATGTAACTTGTTCTACCAACATTGAGCTTGAAGGTGCTTTTAACCACTGACACAGTAATGACGTATGGTTTTAGTGGGGTTTTCCAAAACACAGCAATTGTATATTTGGCATGCAAATAAGAAACACAGCCCATCTTTTTCTTTCACATCTGAAGTAAAAAACTATTAGAAACACTTTACTTGAAGGTATCTACATAAGAGTGACATGACACTGTCATGACACATGAACCCTAACCCTAACTCTAACCCTAACCCTAACTTGTCATGACAAAAACCGAATCACACTTAATGCATCACTATGTAACTTTTAGCTGCAGCTGTATTTCCAATGAGACAACCTGTAGGGGGACCGAAACGGGAAAAGTTACATAGTGTTGCTTAAATGACAGAAGTGTTATGTCATAAACGTTTATGACTTGTTTATGACACGTTCATGACAGTGTCATGTCACTCTTATGTAGTTACCTTCAAATGAAGTGTAAAGTGTAACCATAGATTGACTATTATTTTACGTCTGTATATACTGTTCGGCAATATTACATAATGGACACAACACCAGGGTGAAAGTTTACTGCATAACGTTTATTTGAAGAGTGGAGGTAGAGTTCTGAACAAATGGCCAGTCTGTGTACATGTAGGTTCAGCCCACACACAAGTACAATTCCCTGCTAATCAGATGATCCATCTGAAGCTGTGGACCGGAAATACCAGAATAAAACAGGATGTAACAACTGTTAAAACTGCCTTTCAGAGTTAAGAAGTAATGATAAAAAAATGCAAAAATATTAACCTTTCAATTGAAGAGTTGATCTCTCTTAGAGTTTTTGTTAAGATGGATCATCTAATCCATAAACGTATGTATTCTTCAGAAAAACACAAAAGCAAATGTAGAAACATGAGACGAAGTAGGCCAACATCATAACCTCTGGCTTGTATGTGCATGTGTAAATATGATGTTGTAGTATTGATCACAGTCTCTAATGTAATCCTGGCTTTCGCTTTAAAAGCACCAGCAGACGCTTCATGTGTCAGTGTGTCTCTGGTCGGTTTCCTCCTCAGCCATTTAATAGTATTAACTCAGGGTGTCTTACACAGGTGTAAAACCCTGCTGTTTAAACTCTCCTGCTGTAGTGTTTGCCAGGAATGTTTCCATTAAACTGTTTGGGCAGTTCTCTTTATAGAAAAAGAAATCCTGTCGGCCTGCAGGTGAATTCTCGCTGCTGATTCAATATAAGTGGGATCCAATAGCTGGTAATGGTTTGTTACTTTGGGGACAGAAGGAGAAATAACAACATCTATCAGTGCTGGATGAAACCCTAGAAGTCAGGAAGGCATTTTTCCAAATTGGTTATTTAAAAAAAAAAACCTTCTCTCTTAAGGAATAGCTTGACATTTTGGGACATAGGCCTACACATAGAGATATATACATATATGTATATATGTCTGTGCCTACATGTATTCACTTTCTTGTGTTAGAGATAGAATTCTAGAGTTCAACTAGAAGATTGATACCATTCTCTTGGTAAATGAAGTGACAGCCAGGAGACAGTTATCTTGGCATAAAGACTGGAAACAGGGGAAACTGTTAGCCTGGCTCTGTCTCTGCTGTACCAGCACCTTTTTTACACTTTTTGTGCAGGTTAAACAAACGAGATATAACCTGTTAATAAAAGTGAGCTTAATAGGTGCTGGTCGGTGTATTTTGTCACCTTAGGACAGCAGGCTAGCTGTTTCCCTCTGTTTCTAGTCTTTGTGCTAAACTAAGCTAACCAGCTGCTTGCGATAGCTTCATATTTAACTGACAACATGAGAGTCGTATAAATCTTCTCATCTAACTCTCGTCAAGAAAGCAAATTATTTCCCAAAATGTTTCACTACAACTTTAAACCAGAGAATATTAATGTCTGTTTGTCAATTAAATCTCCCTTATCTTCCTGACCTCAGTCACCTGGCTTCAGCATTCATCTCATTTAGATCAGTCATGATTCAAGAGGTTTTGGGGTTGTGAGTATAGAATCCCTCTCTGCAGTAAATACACTTTAAGTTTACCTGTTACATCAAGCTGGTTTTCAGCTTTACCACACCTAGTTTTGTAACCAATGCTGATGTACTCTTAAGAGCCACAGTGAGAGCATGTCAGGACACACTCTGCTGTCTGACCCACGTGATGATGCAAGAGATTTTGGGGCGAACAGGCAGGGGAGGATGCCCTGCAGCCTTTGGCAAGATCTCTGGGCTATTTTCCTCTCCACATTTAGCGTATTTAATCTGATTTGGTTTACATGGACGCCACTTGGAGAGAGAAATGGAGAGTGAGGAGAGAGATTTAAAGCCCCATGTTCAAGGTTCAAGGTCTTTATTTATAATGTGCTAAGCAATTACAGGGAAGCAGTCGTTGTCTTGGGTTTCAGAAAGAAAAGGACACACAAGTAACAGCAAAGTGAGAATCCAACACAAAGTAGTGCACGATAAAATAAGGAATAAAATATAACATAATAAAATATAAAATAAGGTAATATAAATTGTGAAGTAGACCTGAAGGCTTTCTGTGTGTAGTTAGTGTTGTAGTTATAAGTTTCCTTTTTTTTTCTTCTTTTTATTTTTGCCCAGACCTTGTTTGTCTTGTCGGCTTAGTGTTTATAATAGTCGGTCCACCGCTTTGGTCCAGATGGAAATATCTTAGTTTCACTGAATGCATTACAATGGATATCTGTACAGACATCATTGCCATTGTGATGCGGATTTTAGCATTTAGCTCACTGCTGTGCCTAAGTACAGCCTCACAGAGCTCCTAGCATTAGTCTGGTTTACATTACTGTTTTCATTCATGTTTGTTCCATCTTGTCACTTGATTGAATTTGAGATTTGTTTTTGTTTTTTTGTACCAGGGAGGACTTTGTTTACTTCCTCCCTGCACATATCCATTTACTGTTAAAGTTCCCCTCCTGTCAAAAATGTGTTTTGCTTATTGTCACTTCACTTGGATTTTTGATCTTCACTGTGCAGAATAGTGTTTGTGCAGAGTTTGACACTAAAATTCTGTTTTCACATTCATCTGCTGAAGAGGGAAAGTTTCTTGTGCTCACCTTAAATCTGAGTTTAACACGTGGACGAACTTGTTTGGAAGCCAGTCGTAGTTTAATTCCTAGCTTACACAAGTGTGATAATAAAACTCAAAACTTCCAGTGCACATACAGTACACTGAGAATGGACAGTGAAGTAGGAGACATCTTGTGTCGAATAGTTACATTTTGAAAAGAAAGTGTTTGCACATTCATAGATTCTAGATTATATGAATGTTTAACAAGGTATTTGAACCTTTTTCTTAGAAAAAAAACATATTGGGCACAAATTATTAGTCAAAGCAGAGTATATTTTATGTCTTCATATTAAAATACAATGGCTGCAACGTACAATATTAAGAATAACGGGGCCCTAGCTCTGCAGTGAAACCTCATCCCTGCATTGCCTCTTTGTCTAGAAGCATCACGACTCAGCTGCATGTGCAATCACTCGCATGTATCAGCACCACGCCCGGCAGCCTTCACTATTACGAGTGCTTTCTATGTGATGTCACAGCCTGTGACGTCCCAAGTTACATATCATCTACGCCACTGCTGTTATTTCCCAGCAGCCAACTGTGCATTTTACTCATCTCTGTAAGGTTCACTTCACACTGCCGCTACTGCTGCACAGTTCACCTTGTCGTGTCATTTCCCTGCAGGGAGGAAGAGGCTAAGAGAGAGTGATGGGTGGAGGAAGAAAAGGGTGAGGTTGGTTGTTGAGTGAGGGACAAAATAATGGTGACAAAAAGATCAGTTACGTGTGAAAGCACAGTAATTTTGCTGCTTCCCAGGAGTTTTAGATCACTGGTTTCTTGGGCATTAGGCGAGATTGGTGGCTTGGGTCACATTTGCTTAGTGTGTAGTAACTCACTACAAGTTAAAGATCAATCATCAGTCCTGCTGTTATTGGCTGTGACTTGCTATAAGTCCGTAGTGTCTCTGAGTGTGTGTATGTTCATCCTGGCACGCATCTCCCTTCGTCACTGTGCTTAATTGCTGTCTCTTCAGCTTGCAGCCATGAAAGCACAACGCCGGCTCTGTCTTTGCTCTCTACTTTGCAAGTGTCTTGGGGTTGAACATGCGTTGACAGCAGCCTTGGGCAGCAGCATGCACAGCAGCACTTTTCCACTTACTCCAAACAGCCACCAACAGCTCATTTTTATTCATTCAGTTGCTCTTCCCCTGCCAAGCTACACGCATGTCCCCACAGGCACCGCTTGACTGAGTGTTTTTTTTATCCATTTAGCTTAAGAAATAACCGTCTGACTCCCTCGATTTTCTCTATCTCCAAGGAATCATAGATGTGGGTCACACACAGGCTCATACAAACAAATAAGATATGGCTGGATTTAGAACTTTGAATACTGACTGAGGTGGGTCTTTCTGCTACACTCCAAATCCCATACTGTGTTCAGTATCCGTCCTCAGAAGTACTGCTGGTGCTGTCTTCTATCCGGGATCAGATGTGTAAACCAGTGCTTGAATTGGGCTTAAAACAATATGCTGAAGGATTATTTTCCCCAATGACACCAAAAATAAATTGCCTAGCACAGCTTTAATTGATATGCTGATTGATAGGAAATTTGATCGCAGCTATTATGATATTCAATTATTTGTTTTAGACATTTTTCAAACAAAAATATCAAACATTCCCCAGTTCCAGCTTCTTAATAATGAGAATTTGTTGCATTTATTTGTCTTATGTGATCATAAACTGAATATCTTTGGGTTCTGGACTGTTGGTCAGATAAAACAAGTCATTTGGTTTATGACCAGGAGCATTTTTCACAATTTTACTATATTATGGATCAAAGGATTCATTGATTAATTGAAAAAAATTATTAATTAAGATTAATTGACAGCATAATGATTGTTAGTTGCAGCCCTAATTTGTACACAATATATGCTATTAGTATAGTACAAATTCATCAAAAAACATTTATACCCTCACATTAACAATTCTTGCAAACAGTTTGTGTCTTCAAATCCTGCATGTGGATACTACAGTATGCCGGCTGAAAGCCTTGAAGCTGTTCTTGCACACAAATCTGTTCAACCTGGTGTGAAACATGAATCATCTTGTTGGGTCAGAATATCAGACTAATTCTCTCTGTAGAGAAAGAATAATTGGTAATATCCTCTAATAGGACCATTAGGCACAGCCATGACACACTGCTACATATTATAAAAAAATGATTAGAGTTCCAAAGGAAATATTATCTTTGTCAATACATGAATGTTACAGAGCTAAGCTAACCTGGGCTCGTAGAACAAAGGAACACCGCAACTAAAGGCTAACCTAGCTCGTAATGTAATGGTATTGGTCTCCTCTCCCTGCGTGATGCATTTAACGTGAAAATGAGACCTGTGCTTGCCCTGGAGTGTATACTTTTCTATGTAATAGGGGTTGTGCTGTGTTAAATTGACTCACACAGCCGCTGTTTCAATTCGCGCCTCAGAGACGGACCTGCTTGCTTCGGTGACCAGACTAAAACATAACAATGTATCTCAGCTTAGATGACTCATTAAAGCATGTGTGTGTCTGGTGTAAAACATATGTGCCTCAGTTTTTTATATAAATACCAGTTTCTCTCTAAAAGGAGGCTATCTTTTTGTATATTCACTTAAGGTATACATCTGAAACCAGGTAGACATTACATGTGACTCAGTCATATTGTATCCCAGGTGTAATATAGTACACTATGTGATTAGATGGCTTGGACAAACACCAGAAGTGTCACTACGTACACCACACACACACACACACACACACACACACACACACACACACACACACATAAACATGGACCATGTCAGACATAGGGAGTAGAGAACACTATGCTATTTCACAGCCATACAATTGACATGTACACCTCTGTCTTTAACAGCTCGGTTTGTCGTCGTCTTCCAAGCGGTAGTGATGTTGCCATCGTGAGGCTTGTTTGTCTCTGATCGTCAGGTCTGACAGAAAAAAAGGACACAAACAATGAGAGCAATAACAGGAAGTTACCGATGCTGAGACATACACACTGTACCTGATAAGCCAGGCACAAGCAGGTACCTGTCTCCATGGCAACCAGCTCAAGGAGGATTTGAAGACATTGTAGTGATGTGTAGGTGAAGCTAATGACGTGCGTGCGTGTGCGTGTGTTGCAATACTGTCAGAATTTTGCATTGCTGTCAGAATTTTGAACTGTTTCACAAGTGGGATCAGAGGACACTTTTGCTAAAATGACTCACAGAGCGCCAATCCTGAAGAAAGTCTTAGGCTGCATAAACTGTTGTCACAGGCTTAGTCTATAAATCCCCCTGTTCTGTCAGTCACAGGTCACCCCTCTTACATTTTAACCCCTCACTTTTACTTGCTTAATTGCATTTACTTCCCTATTTCACGATCTTTAAATTTTCTTTGATGATGTGATTTTAAGGGTCTTTTACTCAAGGAAAGATTTTATCCACTGACCTTAACTTTCATGTTTTTTTTAGTCACGTGTCGTGACGTTCCCTAGAAGCTTTTTCCTCCTCCCTCAGTCTATCCTCTGAGGGCCTTGTCTAGCGTCGTTGTGTCAAATTGTTGCTCCCTCCAGCCATCTGGTTACATCACAGACTGGAGCTTTATGGTGACATAGCTGAAAATATTATGAGCCGACAGAGACTGCGAGAGGGAGGGAGGGAGAGAGGGGACGGGAGCCTAAAGAAGTTATTTCTGTGTTTATGTCTGTGCATGTGGCTCTGTGCCATGTCTGAAGCTATAAGGGCCAACACTTTCAGCTTGTGGATGCTGCCCATACTTTATCTCTTCCTCTCTACTGCTGCAAGCCTGGAACTGTCTGAAGCAGTGATGGAGAATCTCTGCATTGCTGAATATAGTGAGCCTGACACTGTCATGTTTAAGGCGGGAGCTACTGTAACAGACCCTGTTGTCTAGAGTAAAAAATATCTAGGTACAAATATGTGTGCCTATGTAAGCTGCAAACTGTGTGTTGTTTTTGCAAATATTCTCACACAAATTTAGGGATTGGGGCCCTCAGGTAGTTGATTTAGGGGGTTATAAGATTATTATCAGGATGAGAAAGAAGTAATAACATATTTGTGCTACGCGCAATTATGTTTATTTTATAAAAAGCACTTGAACTACCCAGAACTTAAAGACACACTGCAACAGGGGGTCAGATGTAGACATTGTTGGCTGTACCGCAGGGCGAGGGCCAGCGCTATGTGAGTGAGTGATAGTGAGTGAGATGACTTGAGGGTTTGTGTTTCCTTATTGGCCATTGCCTTTTCAAAATGAATCGACGTGACAGTCAGGCTTTTGACTCCACTATTGCCGATCAATCAGCAATTAAAACCGGCTTTTTAAAAGCACGGGCAGAGTACATGCAGATAAACGTTTGTTGTTTGACATTATCTTAATAGAGATGCTGTGACCCTGATGTTGCAGACACAGGCTGGTTCTCATTGCACATGCTGACAGGGCAAACCACTCTCTAATTTTTAAATCACCCAACATGTAATTTACTATAAAACATCTGACTAGTTCTTTATTATCTCATGTGAGCCAGACTACAGATATAAAGATCTCCTATCAAACAAGTCAGAAAAAGGAATCACATAATTTTTAATCTGTAAGATTTCCTTAGTTTGTTGTAGGCAGAGTATCCTTGTGCAATACTTTTGAAGAAGTTCCCTCAAACAAATCAATATATTTTTGCCGAGGTCTTTTTTCCTGTCCTTTTCAAATATCAACTTCATTTCAGGATTGTGCATTGTAGAAATGGTCATTTCTGGAGTTTGCAGCATTTCAGTTTTTCATATTTGCCACCAATGCGCCATTGTTTTGTCACGCTGATAAACGCTTTAAACCCAACCATGTTTTTATTTTGTTTGCAGAAAGTGAGCGAGAAAGTTGGAGGTGCAGAAGGAACGAAGCTTGATGTGGACTTCACTGAAATGGAAAAGGCAAGACTGAACTTTTTCTGTTTTCACCTCAAGAATGAAAACTAATGCAATAGCTCATTATTAGTTTACCAGAAGATCAAAATCACAATGCTGTTGGATCCAAACAGACATTATAAATATCACACCAACCATTTCTGCTGTTATGTTGGAAAAAGAAGATCAAAAATTACAAAGGTCCACCAGAAATATTGAGAGAAATATCGAGGGGAATATTTCTCTCAGCATCTCCAGTGGATATAAACATTCTTTTCAACATGTTGTGACCCTGGCTTTTAATGGGGAATCACTAGAAACACTTGCTGCTTATTCTGTGGTAAACATGATTAGAAGGACCAACTGCTTGGTCCAAAAGAATGAATGTCTCATTTCACTAAAAATATATTAACAGAAATATGTTGCACCAGTGTTTACATTGAAATTAATAATACCACTGGGCAGCTTGCAGGAATGTGTGTAACTGAGTGTTGTCAGGGCTTACCTCGTAGTGTAACTTCCCTGAATAAGTGAAGGTAAAAAAGAAGAAGTTAGTTAAAAATGACAAATTGCATGTTTACCTTAAACCCTGTGGCCATAATGTTCCTGCATTGCCACTATTTTGTATAAACAGTCTTTGCGTGCGTGCGTCGTGCGTGCGTACCTGCCTGCCTGCCTGCCGTGCGTGTGTGTGGAAAACGGTAATTGCAAAGGAATAAGCTGAACATAAACATGAATGTAGTAAATGTATATGCATATTCAACAGCTGTAACACAGTACTTTATGTAAAAGTGTAAAGGGTAAAGTGACATGCGCTCAGAGTTCAAGAATTCAAAAGTCTTATGGCCTGTGGGATGAAGCTGTCCCTGAGTCTGGTGGTGCCGGACCAGATTGTGTGTGTGTGTGTGTGTGTGTGTGTGTGTGTGTGTGTGTGTGTGTGTGTGTGTGTGTTTTCATACCTCCCTGAAAACATTGGTGCTCTGAATAACATATTTAATTTTTTTCAATATGTGAGCAATAATAAATACGTGTGTGTGTATATATACCTGTGAGTGCTTATGTATTTTGAGCATCACCACATGTGTGTGTTTACATATGATCCTGTGTGTTAGTTCCTGTGTGCAGAGGCTGAGCGTTGCAGAGCTGCTGGGAGCTGGCAGGTCTCATCGCACTTAACAAGAACATCATGGCCAGCTCTCGGCTCTGCACGTCTCTCTCTCTCACCATCCTGCAGAACAAAGCAACCCTTTCTTTTATCTTGTTTTTTTTCTCTCACTATTAGATGCACACATTATTTATATGCTGTTGTATTTCTCTTATCCTCTCCCACAATCTTTCAGCCATTACTTATTTTCGTTTCCATCCACATCATTTCTTAACTGTTATTTCTGCACCTTCTGTCTCCCTCTACATGTTATTTTACATTGTGGTTTATAGAAGATGGACGTCACCTCTCGGGCAGTGCTGGACATCATGACCAAGACTACTGAGTATCTGCAGCCAAACCCAGGTGACATAAACCAGCTGTGCAAGATGATAATGTGATGTATTGTTTACTTTCAGACTAAAGGCTGTCTCCCAAACCTCAATATTTTTAAAACTTATTAAAGAAAAACATTTGCTTCAGAAATATGCTATGAAAGCATTTATGCACTTACACACATTATATATACATAGTCACATATACATACTGTACACCTATTCATACACATACTCTATATTATAATGCCTTTGTGGTGATAGCTGTGGCCGGAGGCATTATGTTTTCGAGTTGTCCGTCTGTCCCATTCTTGTGAACGCGATGTCAGGAACCCCTGAAGGGAATTTCTTTTAATTTGACAAAAATGTCCACTTCGACTCAAGGATGAACTGATTTAGATTTTGGAGGTCAAAGGTAAAGGTCACTGTGACCTCACAACACATGTTTTCAGCTTAAAACTGTGGTGAATGTGATCTTCTGTGCTGTCAGGTTGAAGACGTGTGTGAAGCATCCATGTTTCGTTTTTTGGCCATAACTCAAGAATTCCTCTGCTAATTAAGACAAACATTTCACACAAATGTCTAATAGGATAAAATGATGAAGCGATGACATTTTACATCCAAAAGGTCAAGGGTCAACTTCACTTCAACTGCTTCTCAGGCCATTATTCAACGCCATAACTCAGGGACAGAAGGGGAGACATTTGGTCAGATACTGAATTTGTGACCGTGATCTTAAAACTGTGGTGAATGTATAGATCTTGAAGACGTGTGTGTGTGAAGCATCCATGTTTTTCAAAAAAACTACCCTTAATGCTTTTATTAAATTTCTTCAAAATCTTCGCTACATTTTAGTTTTCAAATCTAATTCTTGTCTCTAATCCTTATGTTGACAAAATGTTTACCTCACACTAGTAACAGGGTTTACCCCTCCTGAAATAAAGAGCGCCTCTGCTAGCATCAGTAGAAATGTATTACATTTTTATGAAATATATTATATAACTGACTGTTTTGACCGTCAACTAATTACTAGATTAAACGCAAGACGAGATGTTTCAGGCTCTGTATGATTCAGCTCAGCAGGTGTAATTAACTGATCGATCACATCATGATTTTGCTTTGCGGTAATTAAACAGCAGCATGTCTGTCTTTTTACAAATTAGGAAATCTCGAGGCAGTGGGAAAAGGCTCACTGAGGTGGGGGTGTCAGAGGAAAATCTTGCCACTGCACTGGCAGAAAAAAATAACTTCCAAATCATCTGCCTTGACTTCACAGCCACCAGAGCCAAGATGAGCATGATGAACTCCATGTCACGTATGCGGGGACAGGAGAAGGGACCGGGCTACACGCAGACCGAGGCCATCCTGGGAGAGTCCATGCAGAGGTTTGGCAGAGAGCTCGGAGAGGAGTCTAACTTTGGTGAGCTGCAGCACATTTTGAGAGAGAGAGAGAGAGAGAGAGAGAGAGAGAGAGAGAGAGAGAGAGAGAGAGAGAGAGAGAGAGAGAGAGAGAGAGAGAGAGAGAGAGAGAGAGAGAGAGAGAGAGAGAGAGAGAGAGAGAGAGAGAGAGAGAGAGAGAGAGAGAGAGAGAGAGAGAGAGAGAGTTTAATATTAAATGCTTCACAAGAATCAAGCTGCATCATTTTATTCCCTCAAGGACACAGGAACAATGTGATGATAAATGCATGAGCCTATTTTTCAGACAAGTTCCCTGAAGGAATGAAAGAGGGACACTGTGTTCGCACGGTCGTTATACGGTCGTATAAATCGTATTTTGAACAGCTAACATTGCGTGTAAACGGGAATATTGGTGGATATATTCATTTCATTAGCCATGTAAACAGCTTAGTCGGAATATCGTCTTTTTCGGAATAAGGGCAAAAACTGGAATATTATGGGCATGTAAACGTAGTTACTGACACTGGGCTGTGTGCTATTCATGTGTTTTTTGTTTGTTTTTTGGTGTCTAAATGTGTCTTTTTTTCTCCAGGCCTTGCTCTGATTGATGCTGGGGAAGCCATGCGTGAGCTTGGAGAGGTTAAAGATGCTCTGGACATGGAGGTCAAGCAGAATTTCATTGATCCACTGCAGAATCTCTACGAAAAAGATCTGAAGGAGATTCAGGTACGAGTGCAGAACTTTAATGCACCACCGGGAAAAGAAAAACAACAACTAATAATCTAAGTTATGTCTTGGTCAAAGATTCAGCTTTACTTTCTCGCTTTCCTTCTTTTGCAGCATCACCTGAAGAAAATGGAGGGTCGTCGTCTGGACTTTGATTATAAGAAGAAACGTCAGGGCAAAGTGCAAGAAGACGATCTGAAACAGGCACTAGAGAAATTTGACGACTCCAAGGAGATTGCTGAGCTAAGCATGTTCAACCTGTTGGAGAGTGATGTAAGGATTATTTTACCTACCATTTTTTATTTGTTTGTTTGTTTTTTGGTTTTGTTGAATCAACCCATTCAATTTACTGTACTGTCTTACACTTTCTGCTGTTGATGTGACTAGCTACCACAACCATTCCCATTGCCCGTTTGTCCTCCTCAAACCATGATAAGCAAGGGGATCATCTTCTTACTAGAAGCCCCCATTTACTCTACAATGGACAAACATGTAGAAATACTACATTAAAGCTCCACAAATATATTTTTTTTCTATAGAAACACAACTCCATTGAATGCTAATATCTCTGTCTACTAGATGTACATGAAGTAATAAGCAATTTTGTCCGAACAACTTTATAAAGCGAGTCATTGTTTTTCAGGTTGTTGTGAAGTTTTTCTGCCCCAAAACAATCAATTAATGCAGTTATAACATCATCAGGAATATTAGTTGATCCTGTATGTGGGCAAAACCGTCTCACCACAAGGTCCATGAGTAACTGTTCTGGAGCGTTCTATCATATTGCACAATCTTCCTCAGCAGATGAAGTTTTGTCCAGTTGTCATGGAATTGCCAATGTTTAAACTGCCATTTTTTTATCATTTTAAGGACTTCTGGTCCATGTTGGCCTAAAAACAAACATCTACAATTCGGTGAAGTTCGTCCACTGAGGAAGATCGCGTGAGGCTATTGAAAGCTCTAGAACAGCTGCAAATGGACCTTGCAGGAAATTGTTTGGTCCTACTGATGAATTAACTGTCAATCCTGACGGAAATCAAGAGCCCACTTTTTTTACTTTAGACGTCTGAGTTTGAGTGAATTTAAGTCCAGGTCTCAGTAAAAATCATCATTATGGGTGATGTGTACCAGGTGTCATGGTGTCATTATGTCTTTAACAGATTGAACAGGTGAGCCAGCTCTCTGCACTGGTACATGCTCAGGTGGAGTACCACAGCCGGGCCGCTGAGATCCTCACACAGCTCTCCAGTAAGATCGACGAACGGTTAGTATTCACATTTCCTGTTTCACAGGGATCTTTTTGTTTTACTGTACCTTATTGGATGTACTTACAATAACGTGTAGAATTTCAGTCACAAACTGTTATTTACCAATGCAGCATTGCCACAGAAACACACTGTGGTTAATGTTAATCTCTATTATTTGCGCATTGACAGATTCTTTGTTTTTGCAGGATAAAGGACACTGCAGTCAAACCGAGGAAAGAGTTCGCTCCTAAACCACGTACGTCTCTGGACTTCTCCATCAGTGAGAACCACAATGGAGGCCTCCACGGTGCTCGCTCTCCAGGTGAGAGCCAGAGTACATTTGCTCAGCCTAATGCTCCTGGGTTTTTCCTAACAAGTAAAGGCCAAAAGAAAAGAAAGAAACGCAGTAAATGTATTATAATGCATTGCAGGGCAAAGTTAGTGCAACTTTTGAAATGCAACATTTCCTTCAGGTGTTTCACAATAAAAGCCTTCCAGGAAAGAGAAAGGATTAAGTGTTTAGAAGCCTTTTAATGTTAAACATACTGTATGGAGTGAGTTTTGTTTGCATGAACAAACAGTTACAATAACAAATCAATACTACAAACAGAGGGAAGTTTCTTACTAAAATATGATAACACATATAGTTAATTTTTTATTTAAACAGTTATTTTCATTGAATTCTAATTTTTTAAGAGATGTGCACAATAACATATAGGTGTAAGTATAGACAAATGCACATGAATACACAACAACACACAATTTACATAGCCTATAAAATAGGCATTAGTTCCACATTAAAGAAGACAATTCAAGTGCTCTTCCGAATAGCAGATGAGAAACATGATTTGTTTCTATAGAAAAATCTTGTCAAAGTAAAATAAAAGCAGTGCTTTTATTTATTAAATTAAAAGGCAGATATCTGTGAATTTACAGTGTCTTTCTTCCATTTCTTTCAGTTCCCAAAATTTCATTTATTACCTGTACTGAACAGAATATTCAGCAATTCAGAACTAATTAATACAACTCTGCGCTCTTCTCTTTCCCTCTTATGATTTTTGTTTATTCTTCCAGGGGCGAGGTCTCCAGGTGAGCCAGGTCTAACTTATCTGTCAGCTTCTCCATCTGTGTGCTCACCTATTAATTTCTTCAACAACATCTTTGCATTTACACTTGAAACTCAAAACTACTTCTGCTGCTTTCTTTCTCTCACTCCCCCCTCGTGTTGTTCCCTCTTCCCTCTTTGCAGCAAGGTCCCCAGGTGAGACAAAAGTGAATCCCCAGAGAGATACAACAATATCTCTTCCACCACTTTGTCATTTCTTGGTCTATCTCTCTTTTTGTTTGTGTCTTTGTCATGGGAAAATTGTTGCACTCAAATTAAACAAATTAACAGCAGAAAAACAAGTGCCATCTGCTCCCTGTACAAAGAATGCCCGACCTACAGTGACAATGAAAACTTACCAGCAGACGAGCATTTGCTGTTTCTGTTTTGTTCTCGTCTATCTTCTGAGCCATCATATCCTCCTCTTTCTTTGTCTGTCTGCCTCTCTGCCAATGTATTGCCCAACTTGTGTTTCTTCTTGTTTTGTTTATAGACTTTTTCATTGCTCTGCCTGCTGTACTTACCCATCTATTCATCACTTATCCATCTTGAAAATGCTATTAAACATAAACGCTTCTGTTCTTTTTTCACCGTTTTCTGCTTTCCCCTTTGCAGCAAGATCTCCAGGTGAGCAAGAGTGACTTGGGAAGAGATGCAAAATCTCTCTCTATAACTCTCATTTTTATCCTTCTTTAAACAGACTTTGTGTGCATTTTTGTTCGCAGTGCAGCTCATCTGCAGTGCTGTTTCTGTCTAACCCCTGGTTTCTCTTTTGTCTCTATTTTGTTTAATCAAATTGCTCATCTTTCCTTTATTGTTAAAGAAATTATTCAACATTTTTGGGAAATGCGCTTATTAGCTTATTTGCTCTGAGTTAGATAAGAGGATTGATACGACTCTCATGTCTGGATGCTCAATATGAAGCAGCAGCCAGCTAGCTTAGCATAAAGACTGGAAATGGGGTAACAGCCTGGCTCTGTCCAACGGTAACAAAATCCACCTACCAGGACCTCTAAAGCTCACTAATTAGTTAGTTTTATCACCATAAAACTAACTAACTAGAGCTGCACTGGTCGGGAGCAGTAACTTCCTGTAGTCTCAGCTTGTTGCTTGACTGCTCAGAGCCAAAAAATGTCCTCATAAAATGGTCCTTTGTACACTATTTTTACACACAGTAACATACTAGTTATCAGCCTCAAACAGCGTTTTTCAGCAGTAATCCAGGATGAAAATCTGCGTAATTTAGCGGACTGTTTCTCTGCTTGGGGTGGAGATTGTTAATATTCAGAGTCTTATTTTTTTAATTTGTTTAAGATCTGCAGAAAACTGCGAAAAATTCTGCATCTGCAGAATTCCGTGTGACCATGCTATTTATACACACATAAATAGCATGTTTAATACAAACAAGATATAACTTGTGAATAAGTGAGCTTTAGAGGTGCTGGTAGGCGCATTTTGTTACCGTTGGACAGAGCCAAGCTAGCTGTTTCCCCTAGCCCTGATCGAGACTGTCTCACCCACCGCATGGTATTTGATATTTGGTAAGAATCACAGTTGTAGTGTATTTTTCCCCCCCCCCAATGTCCACAAGGGGCAACAATGAGTCCATTTAACACTGGAAAACGTTAATGCTTTATCGAAAGAGTTTTCAAAGTATATTTTTTGGTTTTACAAGAAAATTACTGAAAAATGACTTGAAGAAGACTTCAAGGATGAAGACTGACTGTTTGGTTTGGCAAATGTATGTCTGGTTAACCGCCCGACCTCCAGTACAGAGCAGCGCACAGCTGCTTCCTCGCGTCTCCCATACAGTATGAGACATGTTTCCTCCTGTTTCCGTTCTTTATGCTGTAGCCTTAACAGACCAATACGGGAGTTGTATCAATCCTCTTATCTACCTCTCCCCCAGAAAGAGAATAAGTGTATTTCTAAAATGTAGAACTATTCCTTGTATGTTCAAAGTAAATGTGACTGTAACTGTAACATTTCAATCTTTTCTAATAAAAAATTGTTGATCACAAAAAAAAATTAGAACTATTCCTTTAATCATTGTATGCCTCATTATTATTTTCTGGTCACTGATGTTCATGTTTTGTGTCTCTTCTGCTTTGTCTCCTCTGCATCTCCCTCTTCTCTTTCCCTCTTTCAGCAAGGACTCCAGGTGAGCCTTTCACAAGCAATTATTATGTCTCTAATCTACTGTATATGCAGCATCTTATCTCTTACCTATAGCCTCTGATCTAACTCCTCTTTTCCTATCTCTCCAACTCTTTTCTCCAGCCCCGATGGACCAGCCCTGCTGTCGTGCACTGTACGATTTTGACCCCGAGAATGAAGGTGAGCTAGGCTTCAAGGAAGGCGATATCATCACCCTGACCAATAAGATCGATGACAACTGGTACGAGGGCATGCTGCACGGCACCTCCGGCTTCTTCCCCATCAACTATGTAGATATCCTGGTGCCGCTGCCCCAATAGGACGTCACCACTCCCAGCTGTGGTGAAACAGATCCTGGTCTCCAGTCCAGTCCCCCCCCCCCAGTATCCCCGGTAACCTTTACCTTAACATCCCTACCAACCATCTGTACTCCACTTAAAAGGAGGCAACACAGCAACAACACAAAGAATGAAGACTGACGACGAATTGAAACAAGTATGCACCAATTGAGCGTAAAAACTTTAAAAGAGAAAAAAATCTGCATTTATGTCGTTGCTTTCCCCTTATCCCAGGAGGTACCTTCAGGCTTCCACAGCCATTACTGTCCCGGCTTTTGTCTCTGTTTGAGTTGGCTGTCAGTCTGTCATAACTTCCGTAAGTTTATTAAGAGCAGCTTTGCAAAATCCCACTTTTCTCTCATTCACTGTACTTTGTGGAAACCTCTACAGTAGATAGAAATGTAAACTTTTCTCTCACATAATGGGAAAAGAATCGTGTTTGTTAGAGACTATAGGTCAAGCATGGTTTAAAGTGTTTGTTTTATCTTATTAAAAAATATGCTGAGCTGATTTTGTTTTGAATATTCCTCTTTTGTTAATGGTAGTTGTCTCTCGGCGTCCAAAGTTCTGTCCAAAGGATGTCCTCACCTTCAGAGTATTGACAAAAGTTGTAGACTAGATTAAAATATCTAGTTGATAACTAACAACCAAGGTTACCCATCGTATTTTTGTTTTTTACATAACGTGCGCATGATTGGTTGTATGTGATTTAGATACCAAAGTTACCTGCAAAAACCAGAGTCAACTCCAATTTTTGCTTCAAGATTTCCAGACAGCACAGTGTCAGTGAATCTGTTCAACACAACAGGCTAAGCTTTGCAATCTCTAGTTCTTTGGTATTTTAATCTGGAAGGGTGAAACTGTATTCTAAAGTATGTGATATTACCTATCTGAGCCAGTGGAGTGATGACATGATTTTCAAAAACACAAGTTGTGAAGTTTAAACTGTTTGAAGTAATGTAAGAAAACTATGGTGCATAAGTTTCGATCCTCCGACGTGTATTTTATCATCAGCTTGTGTGAAAAATGGTTGATGTATTGTGATATAATAACTTATAGGACTTAACTGCTCATTTCTTTCTGCAGCTGAAGGTGTAGCTATTTTTGCTGCATAACCTACTAGTCCGATTAGTATTCTGTAGTTTAGCTGTCTATAAGCCAGTGGTTAAGATGAAACTAGACATAGCCAAGAGTGCACAAATGGCCTAACAGAATAAGAAATAATTTATTTTTGTCTTGGTGGAAATGTTTTATTCATTGGAATAATGCAACTTACACTAAAAACCCTTTTCTCCAACGTAATATGGACAATAAGTCGCTGGTTTACCCTTTTCATGTCATGTTTGACCTCAGAAAAATTGTTTCATTTTCTCTCACCAGCTATATAGTTGTATGCAGTATTGTGTGGGACTTTTTCCTCTTCTTTAATTTATGTATTCAAACCAGACTTTGTTATTACAATACATGTTTTAGTCAGCTAAGCAGTTGGGTGTCGTGCACACGTTATTCCTGGGGTTTTATGGTCTGTGATGTTAACGATGTATTTACCTTCTGCAAAAAACTCTGCAGCAGTTAACACTATTTTCCCACTCATCTTGTATTAATGTTGTGCGTGTACTTTGGGGGAGGGGTTTGGGTTTGCATACAGTACATGTTATGCACAGGGACGGGGTTACAGAGGACCTCTGATGCTGAGGTATTTAAGATATACTGTCTCTGACGGTGTTCTACATTAAAACAAACATGGATGTTTCTTTAATCAAAGGCCCAATTCATTATATTCAGCAGAATTACAATAAATTATACAAAATTAACTAAGGTCCATATGAAGTGGGTTTTTTTTTTAAAAGGAAGCACAACTTTTCAGACAGTATAGTTTGTTGGCTGGGGAAGAATAAAGATACAGTTTGAAGGTTATGGATTTATTTTTTAAAGGCGAAACAATTCCTTTCTTCTTTTTCTCTTTCACTTTTTTTAACAATCGTGTGTATCTTTGCCCTCAGTGAGGACTGTACAGCTTTTCTGTGTTTTTGTTTTCACCTTGTGTGTATAGTTGCACATCTACAGTAACGTATCTTATTTTTGTAACTGTGACAAAAGTATACACATACAGTATAGATGTATATATACAGTATATTATCCAAAAGCAAGTGAAAGAAAGGATTATCTGTGCTGCACATGATTGTCTTTGGATTGTTTTTGTTTTATTTGTTTTTGGTTTTTGTTTTATTTCATTCTTGCACTGGATTCTACGACTGTATGCTTGATGTAAAGAAAAATGTGATAAGTCAATGTAATTTATTCAAATAAATACAAAGAAATGTTTATGGCCCCAACAACGTTTTGTTCACAAACAGTGTTGGGCAAGTTACTTTAAAAAAGTAATTAGTTACAGTTACTAGTTACTTCTTCCAAAAAGTAACTAAATTAGTTACTCGGTTACAAATTATGAAAGTAACTAGTTACTTCAGAAAGTAACTATTGCGTTACTTTCAAGTCAATTTTTAAATGCTCAAATGTGACCCCACCTCCACCGCTCTTTAACAGAACTTAAAATACATGTGCATGATCAATTATTTCTGATAAATCTGAATATTATAATGAAATGGACACTTAATACAATACATTATTAACAGAAACAATGTACACAAATCTAAACTATTTTAATGTTTGCTGTGGGACAAAGTGAGACTAGCCTCCAATCAAATGCCATATATGTAGATATTATGTTTATATAGTGGATCGATACAATATCAGAATATAGAGAAGACAGCAAGGATTTGACTCCGCAAAGAAGATAGATGCATTATTCATGTTCCTGGTGGATTCTTTCATGTCCTCTTGCAAGAATCCAAACAAAAAAAATAGGTCAGGCAAAAAAATCTCTTTAGTACCTCCACGACAACTGAAATGTCTTACAGTTTTTCTCAATTGCTTAAACACTATAACCAGGCTTTTGAACTAAAATTTCAAAACCATAACACCATTTTTCAAAAAGCACACCCATTTCACTAAACTATAAACACTATTCCCTGGTTTTGACACATGAGTCAGATTTGTTGAACTGTTACTGCAAAACTCTACACACAAATCCCTTAATTTCTCATTGCCTACACCATGTTGTCATTTAGATAGCACAGCATTCAATATTGCTCACTCAAGTCAGCACAGCTGAAGCTCAATTAGCACACAATTACCCAGGTGGAAACACTACGAGTCAAAATTGATCACACACCAATCAGAACTTTCAATAGATAGATAAAATGGCCAGAGTCAGTTCATTGAGTTTTGGAACAATGGACCCACAGAGAAATGACGGTCGAGGAGGGAGAGGGAGAGGGAGAGGAAGAGGAAGAGGACATGGTCGAGGAGGAGGAGGAGGAGAAGGAGGAGGACGTGGTGAAGGAGAAGGAGAAGGAGGAGGACGAGGACGTGGTGAAGGAGGAAGGCGAGGAGGGAGAGGAGGAAGACGTGGTGAAGGACGAGGTAGAAGAGGAGTAAGGGCAAGGAGACAAGCAGTCTCGGATGAAATTCGAGCCACTTTAGTGGACCATGTTCTTGTCCATGGTATGACCATGAGGGAGGCTGGGCAACGAATCCAGCCTAATTTGAGTCGCTTCACCGTCGCCTCCATCATCAGTACGACTGCTCTGTACAGTAACTTTTGAGTGCTGTACTCTGTGCTTTGACATCACATGCACTGTTGTACTATGCTTCTGTAATACTAAATAAATCCATCAAATTTACAGTAATGCGTGCTTCTATTTTTGTAGGATACAGAGACGACCATCTGGTGGTGGGAGGCTAAGGCTTTTGTCAGAGGAGCAAGAGAGGGAGCTTGTAAACATGGTCATTGCCAATAATGTAATCCGCCTGCGAGAGATTCAAAGGAGATTGATTGAGGATAATAATCATTTTCAAGGAATAAATTCCATCAGCCTTTCCACAATTGATCGCATCCTCCGAAAGCATCGGTTCCGGATGAACAGGTGTACCGCGTCCCTTTTGAACGAAACTCTGACAGGGTAAAAGACCAACGAGTGGAATATGTTCAGGTATGACTTTTGATATTGTATGAAGCATTGTGCACCCATCACAGTATAGCAGTTTATGCTGCCATTTGTGCCCTCCTGAACTGTGCTTCAGGGTAGTGATATAATCTATTGTGTTTTGATGTGTTTTGCAGAGAATCTTTGAGATTGAAGGCTGGCCTGTTCCACCTGAAATTATCTTTGTGGATGAGGCTGGTTTCAACCTCACCAAAAGAAGGAGAAGGGGGAGGAATATAATCGGCCATCGGGCTATTGTAAATGTCCCTGGTCAGCGTGGAGGGAATGTCACGATGTGCGCAGCCATCAGCCAACGAGGGGTACTCCACCGCCATGCCAGTCTAGGACCCTATAATACTATGCTCCTTCTTGCATTCCTTGACAGTCTAAGAGAGCATATGTTCCAGCTGGACCACAGGGAACCAGCACAACCAGAGCACCCTCACTATGTTGTTGTTTGGGATAACGTCAGCTTCCATCGTGCTGCTCTGGTTCGTGACTGGTTTACCGATAACCCAATATTTTCCAACCTCTTTCTGCCTGCATACTCTCCATTTCTTAACCCAATAGAGGAGTTTTTTTTCGTCATGGCGGTGGAAAGTGTATGACCGAGAACCTTATATGCGTGTTCACCTCCTTCAGGCCATGGAAGAAGCCTGCCTAGACATATCAGTAGATGCGTGCCAGGGATGGATCAGGCATGCAAGAGGATTTTACCCCCGCTGCCTGGCTAGGGCCAATATAGCCTGTGATGTGGACGAGATTCTCTGGCCTGACCCAGAGCAAAGACGGGATGCTGATGCAGAATAATTTTTTTTTGTTTTTTAACTGTGTAGTACTGTAATACAGTAATGAATAAAATGTGCCAATGTAACCATTGGTTGTGTCTTGTGTTCATCTGAAAAGGTTTGTGGCAACATAACTTAACAGTTTTGGAAATGTTGTTTTGAATTTATTACACCAGTGTGTAAAACTAAGTTTTAGTGTGTATGTTGTGACGGTTTGTGTGTCCCGTCTGGGTTCAAAGTTTGGTTTTTCAGCAAGAGTTAATGGTTTTGATATAGTGCTTCATTTTGACCTGAAAATAGGATGTTTGGTGAATTGGGTGGGACGTTATGGATTTGTGTTTACTGTTTTGAGAATACGAGGCATAGTTTCAAGAAATGTGTTTAAGCAATCGAGAAAAACTGTAATACTCTTGTTAGTGCAACATTATCAAAGTCACAACTACAGCTTTATACTACTAAGTATCTTAAAGGCTCTAAAAGATATGAAACGTATGCATGTGTAAGCTGGAATATACAATGGCAAACTTTGTACAATGTGTATTGTAAAGAATATATAGCAGGGTGTATGCAGGATTCCTGAAGTTAAATTTAATACATTTTAAGACGCTTTCCATACATTTTAAGACCTCATCATCACTTCAAGTTCTAACCGGTTACATCAGCGACACGCTTTATCTTACATTTACTATACATTGATTGTAAGATGGTACAACTAAACAGAACAAAGCACAATATAATTAATTGAGTGATTAACCCAATGCAAGGTTTATTAAAAAAGAGTAACATCAGTAATACATGAGGGCTAGAAACAGTCCTGTTCCCTATAACACACACACACACACACATACTTGAACTCTTTGTTATAATGCTACTATATATGCCACATATACATGTAGTTTGTACTTAAATAACCAGTATTTGACCGATTAATTTTGAATTTTGATAAAAGTAACTTTGGTTTCAGGGGGGGTCATGTAGGAGCTCCTTCTTAACAAATATCCATTACGGCATGGCAAAACCATGCATATGTTATTTCCCACTATAAACTGGTATGTACATAGAAAAAATGTCCTGTGAGAATGTGTGTACCTCACACAGAATTGCATACACCATGCATAAACATGGTTTAAGCTGAGATAGCTACGGATGTTTGCCAATGTCATTAAAAATGCTATGAATAAGTCATAATATAGGATGTCATGAAAAGGTCATTAAAAGTCAAAGTATAGTATGTCATAAAAAAACATCATAAAAATGTCACAAAAAGTCATAGTATAGTAAGTCAAAAAAAGTAAGAAAAAACATCATGGTGTAGTATATCAAAAAAGTCATAGTAAAGTATGTCGAAAAAAGTCATAGTATAGTAGGTCAAAAAAGTCCTAAAATAGTATGTCAAAAAAATTCATAGTATAGTATGTCGAAAAAAGTCAAGAAAAAGTCTTAGTATAGTATGTCGAAAAAAGTCATAGTATAGTATGTAGGAAAAAATCATACTAAAGTGTGTCGAAACAAGTCACGGTATAGTGTGTCAAAAAAAGTCATGGTATAGTAAGTCGAAAAAGTCATAGTATAGTATGTTGGAAAAAATCATAGTATAGTATGTCGAAAAAAGTCATACTATAGTAGGTCGAAAAAGTCCTAAAATAGTATGTCAAAAAAATTCATAGTATAGTATGTCGAAAAAAGTCAAGAAAAAGTCTTAGTATAGTATGTCGAAAAAAGTCATAGTATAGTATGTAGGAAAAAATCATACTAAAGTGTGTCGAAACAAGTCACGGTATAGTGTGTCAAAAAAAGTCATGGTATAGTAAGTCGAAAAAGTGATAGTATGGTATGTTAAAAAAGTCTTAGTATAGTATCTCGAAAAAAGTCATAGTAAAGTATATTGAAAAAAGTCATAGTATTGTATGTCGAAGAAAATGTTATTGCATAATATTATTGGCAAAAAAGTCATAAAATATTATTGGCAAAAAAGTCATAGTATAGTATGTCAAAAGTCAAAGTATAGTATGTCAAAAAAGTCATACTATAGTATGTCAAAAAAAGTCAAAAAAACGTCATAGTATAGTATGTCGAAAAAAGTCATAGTATAGTATGTCGAAAAAAGTCTTAGTGTAGTATATCAAAAAAGTCCTAGAATAGTATGTAAAAAAAAATCATATCATCGGAAAATGTCAGAAAAACGTTATTGTGTAGTATGTTGAAAAAGTCTATAGTATGTTGAAAAAAAGCAGAAAAAAACTCATCGTATAGTGTGTCGAAAGAAGTCAAAAAAAGATATAGTATAGCACGTTGAAAAAGTCAGAGTATAGTATGTCGAAAAAGTCCTAGAATAGTATGTCAAAAATGTCGAAAAAAGTCATAGTATAGAATGTCGAAGAAACTCATAGTAAAGTATTTCTAAATAAGTCATATTATAGTATGTCAAAAAAGTCATAGTATAGCATGTTGAAAAAAGTCATGGTATGGTATGTCGAAAACGTCATTGTATAGTATGTTGAAAATAGTCAAAAAAAGTCATAGTATAGTATGTCGAAAAAAATCATGGTATAGTATGTTGAAAAAAGTCAGAAAAAAGTCATAGTATAGTATGTCAAAAATAGTCAAAAAAAGTAATGGTATAGTATGTTGAAAAAAGTCATATTGTAGTTTGTGGAAAAAAGTCAGAAAAAAGTCGTAAAAGTTCGAAAAAAAAGTGATAGTATAGTATGTTAAAAAAAAGTCTTAGTATAGTATGTCGAAAAAAGTAAGAAAAAAGTCATGGTGTAGTATATCAAAAAAGTCATAGTAAAGTATATTGAATTTTTTTTATTGCATAGTATGTTGAAAAAAGTCATAAAATATTATCATCAAAAAAGTCATAGTATAGTATGTCGAAAAAAGTCATAGTATAGTATGTCGAAAAAATCCTAGAATAGTATGTCAAAAAATATTATAGTATAGTATGTCAAAAAATATTATAGTATAGTATGTCGAAAAAAATCAGAGTATATTATGTCGAAAAAAGTCATGGTGTAGTCTGTCAAAAAAGTCATAGATTAGATTAGATAGAGTAGATTCAACTTTATTGGCATTTAGCAGAGTACAGGTACAGAACCAATGAAATGCAGTAGTAGTAATAGTAAAGTATGTCGAAAAAAGTTATGGCATAGTATGTCGAAAAAAGTCATAGTATAGTATGTCGAAAAAATCCTAGAATAGTATGTCAAAAAATATCATAGTATAGTATGTCGAAAAAAGTCAGAAAAAAGTCATAGTAAAGTATGTCAAAAAAAGTTATGGCATAGTATGTTGAAAAAAGTCATAATATAGTATCTTGAAAAAAGTCACAGTATAGTATGTCGAAAAAGTCATAGTGTAGTATGTCAAAAAAGTCATACTATAGTATGTCGAAAGTCATAGTATAGTATGTCGAAAAAAGTCTTAGTATAGTGTATAAAAAAAGTCCTAGAATAGTATGTAAAAAAAAATCATATCATCGGAAAATGTCAGAAAAAAGTCATAGTATAGTATGTCGAAAAATAATCAAGAAAAAGTCATAGTATAGTAGGTCGAAGAAATTCATAGTATAGTATGTCAAAAAACTCACAGTATAGTATGTCGAAAACGTCATTGTATAGTATGTCGAAAAAAGTCAGAAAAAAGTTGTATTAAAGTATTTAAAAAAAAATGATAGTATAGTATGTTAAAAAAAAGTCTTAGTATAGTATGTCGAAAAAAGTCATAGTAAAGTATGTCGAAAAAAGTCATAGTATAGTATGTCGAAAAAAGTCAGAAAAACGTCATAGTATAGTATGTCAAAAGTCATAGTATAGAATGTTGAAATTAGTCATAGTATGTCGAAAACAGTCATAGTATAGTTTGTTGAAAAAAGTCAGAAAAACGTCATAGTATAGTATGTCGAAAGAAGTCACAGTATAGTATGTCGAAAAAAGTCAGAACAAAAGTCATAATATAGTACGACAAAAAAAGTCAGAAAAAAGTAATTGTATGTCGAGAAAAATAAGAACAAAAGTCATAGTATAGTATGTCGGAAAAAAGGCATAGTACAGAATGTTGAAATTAGTCATAGTATAGTATGTTGAAAAAAGTCAGAAAAAGGTCATAATATAGTATATCGAAAAAAGTCATAGTATAGTATGTCAAAAAAGTAATTGTATGTCGGAAAAAGTCATAGTATAGTATGTCGGAAAAAAAGGCATAGTACAGAATGTTGAAAAAAGTCATATTATAGTATGTTGAAAATTACAGAGCCCCGGAGGTGACATGGAGGGAAAAAAAAAAATAAAAAATACATGTACTGGGGACAAACACTAAACTCCCCATGACTTTTGTTCAAAGTTGAGATCTCGAGTTTGAAACTCGAGATTGTGTAATATGTCGAAAAAAATAAGAGCAAAAGTCATAGTATAGTCGGAAAAAAGGCATAGTACAGAATGTTGAAATTAGTCATAGTATAGTATGTTGATTAAAAGTCAGAAAAAAGTCATGGTATAGTATGTAGAAAAAAGTCATAGTATAGAATGTTGAAATTAGTCATAGTATGTCGAAAACAGTCATAGTATAGTATGTTGAAAAAAGTCAGAAAAACGTCATAGTATAGTATGTCAAAAAAAAGTCACAGTATAGTATGTCGAAAAAAGTCAGAACAAAAGTCATAGTATAGTATGATGAAAAAAGTCAGAAAAAAGTAATTGTATGTCGAAAATAATAAGAACAAAAGTCATAGTATAGTATGTCGGAAAAAAGGCATAGTACAGAATGTTGAAATTAGTCATAGTATAGTATGTTGAAAAAAGTCAGAAAAACGTCATAGTATAGTATGTCAAAAAAATCATAATATTATATGTAGAAAAAGTCATAGTATGGTATGTTGAAAAAGTAATAGTTTAGTGTGATGTGATGATTGGTGCAACAGGAACAAATACATACAAAATAGCTGTTTAGTATGAGAAAATGGAGGCCGAAGGGGTTGAGTGCAGAATGCACAATAATATATAGTATGTGCCATTGGCAGATGTATAGTCCAACATGAAGGTTAGTGCTGATGTCCAGCTCCCACTTGAGGTGCTGGTAGATGATGATGGAGCCAAGGAAGCGAAAGTACTCCATAATGTTGACTGTGAAGTCAACTGGTGTGATGGGGGTGGGTGTGGATTACAGCGGACATCATAGCTCAAGGGCACCTTAAAGTGTAGTAATTAAAAAGACTCATAGTATACGCCTGTTTGTTGAAAAATATGTCAAAAAAAGTCATACAATAGTATATCGAAAAAGTCATAGTATAGTATGTCGAAAAAAATCTGAAAAAGTCATAGTATATAGTATGTTGAAAAAGTCAGAAAAAAGTCATAGTATAGTATGTCGAAAAAAAGTTATGACATAATATGTTGTAAAAAAAAGTCATAGTATAGTATGTCGAAAAAAAGGCATAGTATAGAATGTTGAAATTAGTCATAGTATGTCGAAAACAGTCATAGTATAGTATGTCAAAAGTCATAGTATAATATGTCGAAAAAAGTCTTGGTATAGTATATCAAAAAAGTCCTAGAATAGTATGTCAAAAAAAAATCATAGTATAGTATGTCAAAAAAGTCATAGTATTGTATGTCGGAAGAAGTCATAGTATAGTACGTCGGAAAAAAAGGCATAGTATAGAATGTTGAAAAAAGTCATAGTATAGTATGTTGAAAACAGTCAGAAATAGGTCATAGTATAGCAGGTCGAAAAAAAGTCATATCATAGTATGTCGAAAAAAGTCATAGTATATTATGTGGAAAAAGTCATAGTATCGTATGTCGAAAAACGTTGTAGTATAGTTTGTTCAAAAAAATCAGTAAAAAGTCATAGTATAGTATGTTGAAAAAAGTCATAAAAAAGTCATAGTATAGTAAGTCATATAAAAAGTCATAGTAAAGTAAGTCATAAAAAGTCATTTAAAGGCATGGTATAGTATGTCATAAAAAAGTAATAGTATAGTAAGTCATTAAAAATCATAAAAAAGTAATGGTATAGTAAGTCATTAGAAGTCATTAAAAATCATAGTATAGTATGTTATTAAAAAAGTTAAAAAAAAAGTCATAGTATGTCATAAAAATGTCAGAAAAACTCATAGTATAGTCAGTCATAAAAAAGGCATAAAGAGTCATAGTATAGTAAGTCGTGAAAAATGATCAAAAAGTCATCGTATAGTATGTCATGAAATGTCACGAAAAAGTCTATAGTAAATCATAAAAAACATCCTGTAAATGTCAAAAAGTCATAGTATAGTAGGCTATGTCATAAAAATGTCATGAAAGAGTCATAGTATGTCATGAAAAAGTCATAGTATAGTAAGTCATTAAAAACGTCATGAAAATGTCATAGAAAAGTCATAGTATAGTAATTCATAAAATGTCATAAAAAGTCATATTATAGAAAGTCATAAAAAACGTGGTAGAAAAGTTATAGTATAGTATTTCATAAAAAGTCATAAAAAGCCATAGTATAGTAAGTCTTAAAAAGTCATTAAAAGTCATAGTATAGAATGTCATAAAAAAGTCATAAAAAGTATAGAGTATAATAAGTCAAACAAAAATATAGTATGTCAAAAATGTCATAAAAAAGTCATGTGTAGTAAATCATAAAAAACATCATGAAAAAGTCATGAAAAGACATATTATAGTAAGTCATAAAAAACGTCGTAGAAAAGTCATAGTATAGGATATCATAAATAAGTCATAAAAAAAGTTATTAAAAGTCATAGTATAGTATGTCATTAAAATGTCATAAAAAAGTCAGTAAGTCATAAAAAACGTCATGAAAATGTCATAAGTAATAGTATAGTATGTCATAAAAAAGTCATACAAAGTCATACTATAGTATGTCATAAAAATCTCAGAAAACCTCATAGTATAGTAAGTCATAAAAAGACATAAAATGTCATAGCAGTTAGTCATAAAAAAGTCATAAAAAAGTCATAGTATATTATGTCAAAAAATGCCATGAAAGTCATAGTATAGTAAGTCATAAAAAACATCGTAGAAAAGTCATAGTATAGTATTTCATAAAAAGTCATAAAAAGCCATAGTATAGTAAGTCATAAAAAAAGTCATGAAAATGTCATAAAAAGTCATAGTATAGTAAGTCATAAAAAGTCATTAAAAGTCATAGTATAGTATGTCATTAAAATGTCATAAAAAAGTCATAGTATCGTAAGTCATAA
Organism: Sander lucioperca; assembly: GCF_008315115.2. Lineage (NCBI taxonomy): Eukaryota > Metazoa > Chordata > Actinopteri > Perciformes > Percidae > Sander > Sander lucioperca. The sequence goes on from NC_050176.1 coordinate 32,474,656, forward strand.
AAAAAGTCATAAAAATGTCATAAAAAGTCATAGTATAGGAAGCATAAAAAAGTCATACAAAGTCATACTGTATGTCATTAAAATCTCGGAAAAACTCATAGTTTTGAAGTCATAAAAAGGTCATAACAGACTCATAGTATAGTAAGTAGTGAAAAAGTCATAAAAAGTCATAGTATAGTATGTCAAAAAATGTCATGAAAGTATTAGTATAGTGTCTTTAAAAGTAATATAATAAGTCATAAAAAATCAAGTCAAGAAAGTCGTAGAAAAGTCTTTGTATAATATGTCATAAAAACTAATTAAAAGTCATAGTATAGTAAGTCATTAAAAATGTCATATAAAAGTAATAGTATATATGGTATGTCATAAAGTCATAAAAAAGTAATGTGAAAACGTCATGAAAATGTCAAAAAGTCATAGTATAGTATGTCATAAAAAGTTATAAAAAGCCATATTATAGGAAGTCATAAAAAAAGTCATAGAAAAGACATAGTATAGTATGTCATTAAAAAAGTCATAAAAAAGTAATTGTATAGTAAGTCATAAAAAACGTCATACTAAGTCATACTTTACTGTCATAAAAACTGATAGTATAGTAACTTACTACCATTTCCTAAGGTAGGTATTGTTGTATATTATTTATCTTTGTCAACATTTTGATTTAACATGTCAAATGCAGTTCTTCCATTTCCAGTCTAATTCATTTTGTTCTTGTGTTCTAAAGATGCAATCACCAGACGATGAAGAGGTAAATGCTGCTCAACAGAGCAAGGCACGAGGGTTCTACAAGTTGGTGACAGATGGAGATGCACTTAAGTTCAGCAGCTTCCTGCATGATACGTTGACTCATCTTAGCAACCTGTCAGTGAAATTGCAGCAGTCATGTTTAATAATAGCCGACGTCCACAGTTGCCTGACTTCCACCCAGGCTGTGATCCTCAAATACAAATACAGTTACATAGATTGATTACTGTTTATAGTTTAAAATTATTAATCTTTGCTTCAGCTTAAAAAGTGGGTTTTCCCATTCCAAAGACCTAGTCCAATTTTACTTCCTAATATGTGACCTCCCTCTTGTCATGACTCTTGACGCACATGTATTAAATGCATTTATTCTGATGAAAAGGCAAAACGCTCTTTACCCACAGCATGTATCCACTGAACCACTCATTGTGATTGTACTGTAATGATTAGGACTGTAAAGTATTGATGTGCAAATCCTTTTGAAAAAAGTAAACCAAAATTTAATTTTTGACTACAGACCTGGACCGATGCTGAGGAAGGTGTTGGATTCCAACACCTACCAGGGTGTTAACCTGAGACATAGTGACACCAGCCACATTATGGCTAACAAAGACAAACTTCTGGACGAGCTGTCCGACAGCATGGACAACAGATTTGGGGATGTGTGGTCTGGAATCCTGAGCGATACAAAGATAGTGAGCTTCCAACAATGGCCTGATCCAGAAAACAGTGCAGGTTAGCATCTCAAAGCAACTTGCATCAACTTTATGTAAAAAAAATTCTAATGCCAGAGAGCAGTTTGATTTTCTATTATTAAAGAACAACTTTAAAATTTGTCAAAATATTAAACTCAAAACAACATACACTTCTACTACAGACTTTAAAAAGAATCTTTTTATATAATTTCAGACTTTGGTGACTCAGAAGTGGACAGGCTCACAAGTCACTTCAAGCCGATATTGATCTCTTCTGGAGCTGATGTCGATCTGATTGCAGACCAGTGGACCATCATCAAGTCCTGCCTCTACAAGGAGCCACAGACACTGGAGAAAATCACCTGGATTGAAGTTAACAGGATGCTGAGGGAGACATGCCCTGACTTCCTTGACCTTGTGGATCTGGTGTTACGCATGCCTGCATCAACAGCAGACTGTGAGCGTGGGTTTAATGTAATGAAGATGGTGAAGTCTGATTGGCGGTCCAGTCTCAAGTGTGAGATACTGTCCGACCTGCTCTTTGTCCATCTGTCCTCCCCCTCAATCAAATACTTTGACCCTAGCCCAGCAGTTGAGATGTGGCATGCCAGTAGCATCGGTCAAGGAGACCAGACCTCATGGAAGATGCAGCTGCACAGAGATGGAGGAAGAGGAGTGCAGCTGCTCCTTTTTTGTGGACTCAGATTAGCAGCAGTCAGTCATCACTAATAAAGGAACACTCTGTGGAAGACCTATCATTATGAGTATAAAACTCTGTGGCTTGAAAGGCTCTCTGAAAATGTATAAGCTTGCTCTTTTTGTAGAAGTCTGCAGTCAGCCTGGACTCCAATGGAGACCCAGTTAAAAATGTTCCATAGAAACGTCTCAAACCACTCCTGTAGCAGTTTAAAGAGCATTCGTGGTTGGAGAAGTGTTTATGTATGTTTTGATATTGCACTTGCAAGTTTATATTGACTATGCCAGTATTAGTTTGACAACAACAATACAAATTTCCGTTTGTGACATGGGAAATCAATGATTAAAAAGATTTTAAAAAAATTATATTCTAAGAGTTATTATTACTTATATTTCGTTAATAACTTGACAGCACTTAAATGTGTATTCTTACAAGTTAAAGAACAATGTTTGTGCAATTCCTGTTTTTCACCTTTATGAGGCAAAAGAAAACTGGTAAAAAGTCACTGTGGCTGGTGGTCAAAAAAGTTAATTTCAGGCCCTGATAGTAAGTCATAAAAATGTCATAAAAAACACATAGTATAGTAAGTCATACAAAAGTCATAAAAAGTCATAGTATAGTTAGTCGTAAAAAAGTCATAAATAGTCATAGTATATGTCATAAAATGTCATAAAAAGTCTATAGTAAGTCAAAAAACTTCATTCAAATTCATAGTATAATAAGTCATAAAATACACCATGAAAATGTCAAAAAAGTCATAGTATAGTAGGCCCCTATGTCATAAAAAAACATTGCAGAAAAGTCATAGTATAGTAAGTCATAAGAAGTTATAGTATAGTATGTCATAAAAAATGTCATAAAATGTCATAAAAATGTCATAAATACTCATAGTATAGTAAATTATAAAAAAGTCAAAAACATTTTGCGTAATATTTTTTATGACGTTTTTTATGACATACTATACTATGACTTATAATGACATTTTTATGACATACTATACTATGACTTTTTAAGGTAAAAAAGTCAGTAATAAAGTCATAGTATAGTATGTCATGCTAAGTCCCCAAAACAATGAAACATTCACCTCATATTAGCACATAGTTCATGATGTGTTAAAAATATTTGTTGTTTGTATAACTATTTGACATCATCATTTGATAATGACCATTTTACTTTAAAATGCAATCATGATTCAAATTTAATAATAGAAAAATACAATGTTGTGATGCTCTGATAATATATTTCAAAAACAGTTGCCATTTTGCATGCTACATGAGCCTTTCGTCTATCAGATAAGAGGAACTGTAAGACAATCTGATAAGCTAGTTCAATTTGTAACTGTATGACAGTTAACATCAGGTCTGTCAGTCAATCTGGCTACACCCTCTCTTCATGCACACAGTTAAACCCTTACTCTACCCTGCTGCACACACACACACACACACACACACACACACACACATACACACACACACACACACACACACACACACACACACACACACACACACACACACACACACACACACATTAAACACAAACACTAAACACGCTGCTCTGCTGTGTTGACACTGGTCCAGTATAGGGGTGCTCTGCTGTAACGTCCTGCAGTAGCCTGTCAGCCAGGTCTTTTGAGCAGCATCAGAGCATGTCGCCCTCACAGTCACACACCTTGTGAACCTTCGCTTTACTGATAACTGCAAATAGACACAACCTGCCTTTTGTTTGACATGTTGCAGGTGAGATAAGTCTACAAACACTTATACCAACCACAAGATACAGTGACTGCCATTGTAATTTGTGTACAGTTGGATATTGTGGATATAAGGCGTCTCCTTTTTAATGTTGTGTATGAAACGGTGCCAGATATCGGCTGGAGTCTCACTCACTCTGCTGCTCGGTAAAACTGAAACTAGAAGTAAAGCGTCCTCTAGTGGTGGCAAACTTACAGTGATCAGTGTTGAGTTACACACAAAGGATCACTGATAATGATTGGTATTTTTTATCTCTACTGGTACTTCTGCCTTTTTTCTTACTAATATTTGGTTTCCTTTTTTATAGATATATTTTTGTGGCATTACAACAATACCAACAATATCACAATCAAACGTCAAACAAAGCCTGAGCTATAAGAGGAAGGGAGGAGTGAAATAAGAAATAAAGGGGGTAATTGATCCATTACACAGTAAATATCTAAACAAAGTACACATTTTACATCCAAGTACACACATGTCCTTAAACTACTGATGTGTATTTTTATATTTAAAGGTAGAAGAAGAACACACAACTCAACCAGAGATGGGCACTGGGGGCAGTGACTATTGTTAAAGCTCACATATAGGGCTGGGCAATATGGCCAAAATCTCCTATCCTGATATAGGTAATTTAATATCTCAATAACGATATATATCACAATGTAACCTGTTTTCTGGTAATTCAATAAATAGTCTACATAAAATAACCACATGGTAAAATCTATTTAATGTATACACCTGTGTGAATATAATACTTGACAAATAAAAAGGTACTGAGTATTTTCTCATTTTATTAAGAACTTAAGTGTAAAATGAACATAACATGCACAGCATCAGAAGGCAAAGCCTCATCCAAAAATATTACATTATTATATCAACAAAAGAATTCATCTGCAACTTTTTTGATTAACATTTCCTGGTTCTAGCTACCCAATTGCAAAGATTTGCTGCTTCTCTTTCTGAATATCTTTGCGTTTAAGACTGTTGATCAGGCAAAACAAGCTTCTAACAATGTATAGACAAAGATCAATAATGAAAATACTTAGTGGCAGTCCTACTCTTGGTTCTAAAAGATGACTACCTCTTGGTGTCTTAAATTTGGTGAAATTAGGGAATTTCTGGGATTTATTAAGACTTAAAAGAGTTTTCCACCAATTTAAAATTTAACTTCTAAAACAATGTCAGACAGCAGAAACAGAGATATTCTTCAACTCAGCCGCAGACAGCTTGGTCAAATCATTGTGTGTTTTATGCTAGTAGGGGCTAACGTAGCGATGTAGCCAGTTGCATCAGTTGAGGCAATTTATCAGACTTCACACAGCTCCTTCTGGATCACAAATGCTTCAATCAAAAGATTATCAAAATTGTTGCTACATAATTTTCTGTCCATTGACTACTCGATTAAGGTCTGTTTTAACTGTGAGAAAAAGAAAAAGCCCTCTTGTGCAGTCTTTCCTTAAATAGTCTGTCAACTCAAAACCACAACACTGGTGGTCACAGTGCACATGGAAATTCCTTGTCCATTGTCCAGGCAAACAAAAACACACTGACTACATGCACAAACACACTCTCCTCTCTTCCAGTTAATGTATGTAATGGCATTACACACACAAACACTGTAGGTCTGAGGAGGAGGTGGAAGAAGGGGGGTGGGCATAAGACAAGCAATCCAGTAAAAAGCATTCCTCAGGCCCTCTCTCCTGGTGGGTGGCCTGCTTGGACGCTGCACCACAGAGACAGCAGCTCGTTTTCAAAAAAAATCCTTCACAGCCATTGTGTCTGTCCACGGCGTCCTGTGTTCCAGCCACTGACTCACTTAGGTAGCTGCTGAACACGTCTAACAACTGATCCTGTTGTGTTTAAATGCCAAATGATCCTTCACCACTACTGATACAGATATTTTTAAACATGCATTGTGCGAATAGTTGTTTATCAGTTGCTTATATGTATTTTTAAATTTTTTATCTTGTGTTTTCAATTAGAGCAGCAGAGTTGAGAAAGTCCTTCCAAAAGCTCACTAAACTGGCCTGTCCGCAGGAGTTGGATTCAACGAATCACTTAGGTTGCGTGTAAAGACGAGAGATGCTGCACACTCAGTCAGCCGCTCAGCTAGCCAGCCATGGCGAGCTTAAACTGGCAGGGTAGTCAGCCACTTCATCATATCTGACACTTGAATCAGCCACAGCTCTTAATGCATGAATGGCAGGCTGCATCTGTTTTCTGGCCAACCCCAAACCGCAGCAGGCAGCAAGGCAACCACACCAGTTACAGACATGTTCCACATATTCACTGAGGCCAAGGATACAATAAGTATCTAACTCAGGTAACTCCCACAACATATTTAAACTGGTTCTAATAGTTACTCACATATGTACAAGATACTGAATGTACTATATTTATTACTGTGTGTATTTTTTAAATGCATTTGTAGAAAAACACCCTCATCAAACAAACACAAAACAAAAAAACAACTCCGAAACAAAAATCAACTTGATCTCTTCAACACTACAGTTGCATTTTTTAAATCTACTCAACATCTCAAGATTTCCAAACATACCACATACACTGCGTTACCAGTTTATAAGGTATGCCTAGCTAACAATGAAGCAGTTTAGTTAGTTTTTGTTTCAGAGAGGTTTTGATTCATCTTTTTGGTCATTTTTGAGGCTGTAGTTCAACACATTGTGTTATAATGAGAGGTTTTTCTAGTATTCAGTCAACACTCATTTGATATATATTTTTTCAATGGCACCCCTCCATGTGAGCCGTCGTCTCTTTTCTCAGCTGAGGCGTTAAAGCTACAGTGCGTAGTTTCTGTCACCCCCATGAGGAATTGTAAGTAATGACAACAAAACTGTCAGCGCATCCACATGATATAAGCCTTCCTGAACATAGCCATACTGAGAAATACAAAGAGAGTTGTGTGGAGCTGATAGTCTTAATTAGCTTTGTAGCAACTAATTTGGCAATAGCTTGAATGTAACAGACGTTCATTAATATCAAAAAGTTATGCACTAAAACTTTAATGCATATGTACAAATACATGTGCATGATACATAGCACACAACCCAAATACATTTAAGGCAAACAAAGACTAATTATGAAAGGCTAAGCGAATCTGATGGAGGGGGGGAGGCTGTTCCAAAGATTATTTGTTACAACCACAAAAGCCTGTTCGCCTCTGATTTAAAATTGGAATAGGGAACAGATAAAAGGCCTTGATCAGATGATCGGAGTAGCCGACAGGTAGAATAAGGGCTTAACAACTTTGCTATATATGCAGCGGCCAGGCCATGCAAGGCTTTGTATGAAATTAGTAAAATTTTAATAAAAGTTGCATTAAAGTTAATTGTGTGCTTTACAAGAAGCCTGTAAAGGGAGGCAATAATTGGGGTGATGTGGGACCAACGATTAGTTTGTGTTAACAGCCCAACCGCTGCATTTTGCAACAATTGCAGATGAGCTTGGGAGGACTGGGTAATACACGTAAAGAGGGAGTTACAGTAGTCTATGCGAGAAAAGATTAAGGTCCATGCTTTTCAATAATAGTATAGGTTTCATTTTAACAATATTTCCTTAACTGAAAGAAACAAGACTGAATGACTTGGTAATGTGATGTTGGTCAAAAAGGATACCAAGTACACACATGCGCGCGCGTGCGAGCGCACGCACACACACACACACACACACACACACACACACACACACACACACACACACACACACACACTCATGCACTCCAAGGAGCAGCTGTTGGTGGGAGTGTGCCAGTGTGTGTCATTACATGTTTTCCTGTGGCGTTCATACATAGTTTCTCTATTCAGCAGGAAAGCCCAGCTCTCAACACCAGACAGAGGCAGCTAATACCACTGTCTGTCAGAGCCGCTTAAAGAGCAAGTGATTGGAGATGACAAACGAGGCAGTAACACAGGTCCGGCAGCTATACCGCAAGAGCAGCAGCAGAGAGAGAAGGAGTAAGAAGAGGGGAGGCAGGGACTGAAAGGAGCGTGTAAGTGTAAACAGTAAGGAGGTATTTAATGTGTGTGTGTTCTTGCATATTTGTTATTACCATGAAGGTCTCTGGGGGTCTGACGCCATACTTGTCCGTCAGTCTCAAGGAGGGTGAAGTTTGTTTCCGGCTCGGGATTCACTTCCAACACCAGCTCTGTCCCCCATGAGGGTCTCTGTCACTCAGTCTTACACACTGGAATCCAAAAGAGGAAGATAAAGTCTGTGTGTGTGAAAATATAGCCACAAAATCCTCCAATTTAACCCCAAATAAGTGTGTGTGTGTGTGTGTGTGTGTGTGTGTGTGTGTGTGTGTGTGTGGCAATAAATCATTTTCTGATTCTTCTGATTCTGATCTTGGTATGGGCCGGTCCTCAGAGGGTGGATGTTGATTTAAAAGGGGTTAGAGGCATTGGAAAGGGGGGCGAGGAGGATCCATTAGGACAGGACCAGCCTTCATAACAACATCATGTACCATTTTTAGTAAGTTAATTCAGTTTGATTAAGATGAATTAGCATCATAGGTTTTTATTTTCTATTGACAATTAATGTTGTGAAAGCAAAGCAAACTGATCCTGTACACTTTTACTCATTTTATTCACAATGTGTCTGTCCTTAGACTTTCACAAGGTACATCACAAAGGGGTATCTATTGTAGGCCTCATTTACACTTATCATTTTATTAATCATAATCATCCAGATAAAGTACAAATTATTTTCATTCCACTGGGAAAGGCCGTGTTCTTCTGTTTTGGGAGGATCATATTAAGGGGACAGTTTGTGGCAACACATCTGTTAACTTCTCACCAGCTTGTGACCTTGTTGTGTGGTTTGGGTGGTTTGAGAAGGTAATTAAAAAACAACTTCAACGAATAAACTAAATGTAGGTACATGACGAAATGTATCCACAGGAATACAGCTAGTTATGTATTTTATGCATAAAAACCTCTTCAAGGCTGATAAAACACCTGCAGACAGGATGACACTGCTGTTTGGTTGTTCAGGGAAAAGCTGATGATGGAGAATTTATATTTTATTTACACCAAACTACTTGCCCTCCACTACACCAGGCTATGTGTAAAGAATTGTGTTTTGAGCCAGAGTTATTTGGCAGGAGTGAACACATTAACTTTAGTGTAGTTCATTCCTGGTCATAAATACTCCACAGTAGTTTAGCTTGTAAAAAGGTTTGAAAGTGTGAGCCAACAGTGAACCAGAGAGAAGGGCTTTCATGACAAATGGTGCCGGGCTAAGGGCCAGCCGCACAGCATGCAAAACAGCACAATGGGACAACATTTGGTGTGCAAATCCAGCAGTCCATTCAAATGGTGTCCCAAACAAAAAGTTGATAGACAAACAAATCAATTAACCTGGGAGAAATCAGAATAAATAAAAAAGGTGTCAGCTCACGTAGGGCGATAGGCTCAAACCTGGCACCTTTGGAGTATAATTTAACATTAACAACTCAGACTTAAAAAAAAAACTTGCTTCAGATACTGTGACATTAAAGAGTGTCAGGATTTCCCCGCTCTGTGTTAAGGAGGAGTCTTGGCGCAGAGTGAGTGAGGCGGTGGAACCTGTCCGTTTCTGGATCTATTCTCCTGCTTTAATCCCGGAGACAGTCACACCCTGCTATTGTGCAGCTGAAACCTCTCCATGCATGACAGAGTGTGGGTGCTTGAGTTTATCATCCTGCAAGCACAGCCCAAATCTCACACACATACATGTATATGCATATATGCACATAAGCGCGCAAACTCAATGCTACACACACAATTCAAAGTCCTGGCTTTTAGTACATTTATAAATTTATAACTGTATGCCTGCATTTTAAGGCCTCAAACTGGCATTGGACAGTCTCTCTCTCTATCTCTCTCTCTCTTTCTAAATCTGGTTGGATTTAGCCTCTTTATCAGGAAGTTAAGACACCAAGACATACAAATAAAGTTTATTATTTTTTTAAAGAATCCATAATAACTTGTCTAACAGCAAAGCTTCATCCTCCTGAACAACACTGTTGTAGAACAGTCTTACATGCATGGATTAATGTGTGTTTTTTCTTTCAAATCCTTCATCAGGGTTGTTAATACAACATGTTAAGCCCCTTTGTGCCATCTTCTCTGCACATTGTCTGTTTTTGTTGCCTCCTTTATCCCCCCTTCAGATCCTGATTTATTACTTTTCTGGTTCTTTTTCGCCAATTGTCTTCTTTAAAGGATAATTCTTCTTTACTACAATGTGGGATTTGTTTTTGTAGGTTTGGCCATTGCTTCTATCTGTTAAGCTAATATATTCATTCTTAAGGGATTTGGAAACAAAGCAAAGTCGCTACATCGTAGTAGCGACTAGTCAGGGCAAGGAATGCAAGTGTTCAGATGATCACTCAGTAATTTAGCCAGATTACAGAATATAAACCACTTTATTTGTTGTCTTGGCCGGCTGGGGCCTTTCTGTGTTTAATTTGTTTGTTCCCCTGTTGCCTGTGTGGGTTTCCTCCCTTAGTCCAAAGACATGCAGGTTAGGTTAATTGGCATCTTTAAATTGCCCCCCTTGACCCTATAGCTATATAGCTATAGCTAATGGATGCATGGATGGATGATTTATCAGGCTTCTCTGTGAATACAAAGTTTCCCACAGACATATTATAGTAAGAACCCTTTCAATGACCTCCCTTCTTCTGTCCTAGTTATTCTATATATGAATGATAATAGACATACAGTTTGTTATGTCAATCAATATAAACCCCCTGACAACATAGATGGTGAACAGACCATGACAACACCTGTGAGAGCTAAACAAAGAAAAGGATTAGGGCAGATTTCCACCTGCACAGAGAGAAATCCAGGTGAGTAGGTTTCTGATGAAGGAGATTATCAGCATTATTCAACTGTATTTCCTCTCCTCTCTCTCTCTCTCTCTCTCTCTGGCTTACGCACTCGCTTGTAATGTTTCTTCAACAGTTGACCCACCTTTAACCTGAGCTTGCACCTGAGTTTGGCTATCTTTGCCAAGCACAAGCCTAGGGCACCTCATGACAAAACCACAAAGAATAAATCCACATTATAGTGTCTGTGTGTGTTATTAAAAACATGTTAAATTTATAATTGGGAAAGGTAACATTGAAATAACATTCTTTTGCAGGTCTAATTACAGCAATTATACTGGTAGCAGACATTTGGAAGATCCTGGCCACAAAGAGAGAGATATGTTGTGTTTGAGTGCTTGATTGCTTGCACACAAGATCTGGCTTGTCTTGGCTTTTTCCCCTTAAGTACAGATAATCCACATGTGCCAGTGATTGAGGAGGTACAAATCCCACTGTAACAGAAACACAGGTGGCACTGGAAAGAAACAGCATACCAGTTTAGATTTCTCTCTGTGTCTTACCTTGCCAATTACCATGAAAGGCAGAGTCAGAAAGGCAACCTCCCTCTATGCAACCCAGATACAAGTATGCGTGAGATCTACACCCAAAATACTGCTACCTCTCTGTCTTTTTAAGACACGCACGCACGCACACACACACACACACACACACACACACACACACACACACACACACACACACACACACACACACACACAAACAGATGCTTTTCACCGCATCCCGTTTGAATGTTCATGCTCAAGTCTGTCATGCACAAAGATAAGCTTCTACTATTGCCATCATGTGTGTTATCTCTTTAAGTGGACCAAGTTTTAATTATCTTGGCATACTGTAAATTGTAACCAGACAATGCAACATGAAACCTAAACTAACTAATTAATGACCTTTAATGACTAATAAACATCCAGCAACAACAACATTGGATATATTTATCTTAAGCTTCAAAGAACCACGTCGGATTCTCATCCAGCTCTGCTCAAGATTCAAAAGAACATTTCTGCAACATAAAGTTATGTTCATGCTTCTTTCTCTTCATCTTGTGAAATACCAGGGATTTGTATCTCTTCAAGCCTCTGAAAACTATTTAAATCAAATGTCATTCTTTGGTTGAACTGATCTCAGCTCATAGACATTTCCACTAGGCTTGCACGATATGAGGAAAATATGCGATAACGTTGCTAAAATATCGTGATAACAATATTACTTGCTATAAATACAGATATTACATTTATTAAGGTGTATTCTGTGCTGCCTTTCTGTTGCTTTCAGTATTAATTATTATTATTCATTATTTCCAACATCCACTGAACAAATTGAACATTGAACTGAACACAAAAGGCACCAATAAAAAAAATATTGTTACCTTTTAAAGTGCAGTTCTATTGATACACTCTTTCAACTAACAAAATGATCCCTGAGTGCAATATCGCAGTCTTTCCCGATGTGTTAATCGCAGTTTGATGTCAAAAGTTGACATCGCAATGACGATAAAAAAAAAACAATATATTATGCAGCACTTATATGTAGCTTGTCATAAGAAATTACAAACAGTCCTTGCTTGCCTGCAATAGTTAAAAATGAACAATGACATCTGTGATTCTCTGACTTTCCATGGCGCTATCAAAAGATCAAAAGTTCAATTTATCCAATACTTTGGTTTATGACCAAATACCTGCAAAATTAATGACATTCCCATGTGTCTCAGCTGTACTTTGTGTTTAGTGCTAATTAGCTAATGTTAGCATGCTAAGATGGTGAACATGGTAAACATCAGCATGTTAGCACTGTCATTTTGAGCATGTTAGCATGCTAATGTTAGCATTTTGCTCAAAGCACCACTGTGCTCAACAGCCTCACAGAAGTGCTTGTGTGGCTGTAGACTCTTAGTCTTGTTTTTATATGTTTTATTTATTTCATTATGTTTTATCTTATGTTGACATCCGTGTTTGTTCTAAGACAATATTTTTCAAATTTACCTTGGGGACAATAAAGTTACATTGAAATTGAGGAGTCACAGACTAAAAAGTTTAGGGATGAGTGCATTCTTTTGTTTTATCATTTGAGGAGGTATTACCTATTTTTTTTATAAAACTGACCATTTATGACTCATTTGCATAAAAATCAATCATCTCTTCAAATAAAAAAAAAATGTTGTACAACGACAAACATGCATTTTCAGAGCCAAGGCCCTTTCCACAATCTGCCAAGCTTAAAAAGACATGTCAGGAGTTTGACAGCTGAGAAAACACCACACTGTGCTCAAGGATATCGGTGGAAGCTGGATGAATACCTGTATCTTCCTGCTGAGGAATCAGAGGATTTAGGCGGCGGTGAAAGCTTGTCAGCAATGACACACACAAAAGCCTTGTTGTGCATCACTGAAAAATTGCAATACCTGTTAATAAAGCAGTGATCATGATCAAGTTGCCCATTATTGCTGCAATGATGAAGCTTCGGTTTTGGCAGAATGCCGTTCCCATACAGCCAAGGCAGATAACGGAGACCATGCAATGAATCAAGTTAAACAATTTACTACTGGTAACATTGTCATGTTAAGGTGGGAGTTTCCACATTTTTACGTATTATTTATATAAACTAACCAGTTCAAGTTGGGGAATTGTTCGTGTGTTTATGTTGGACATTTTGGAAAATACACTAAGGTCTATTTGCTTTTTTTGCCGACAGTTCAGTGAGAAGATCGATACAACCCTTAGTCAGTATCAATCTTCTCATCTAACTCTTGACAAGAAAGCAAATTAGCGTATATTTTATTAAGAAAAATAATTATGTTTGCCTTTAAAAGCATTTTTTTTAAACAAAGTGTAAAATAAGCTGTTTTTGAATTACATAATTTTGTAGACTGAACTGTGTGCCATTATGTGCCCACACACACATAAGGTGCTGCATCACACAATTCAAGAGAAAAGACAGCAAAAGCTTTACATCATGGGAAATACTTTGCCAAAGCCACAAAAGCTCTGAGTAGTTACCACACATCTCCTCTGACTCTTCCCCCCTCCATCCTCCTCCTTTCTGCCTTGCTGTCAGACACCAGACAGAGAGAGAGAAATGAATCTGTGTTAATGAAGTAGAACAAAATAAGTAGGATAGTGCTTGACTTCTATAACCATCCTAACGTGCGATCCTATTGTGCAACTGAGGCTCCTTTCAGGTGCAGGCATGGGTAAAAAATGCTCATGTGCGGCCGCCTGGGCTCTGTGCAGGCTGAGACATCTATGAGGTGTTGACACAAGGATCCTAACAGAGCCCAACTGACATATATGCACTGACATTTGCAACCAGGCATGACTATAATTGTGAGCTCTGTTACAGTGCAGGAGAGAGATACTGTCTCTATCAGGTACGCGGTGAGTCATTCGGTGTGTGAGTCATACAAAGAAATCCTGATCCATGTGGCCGGTTGGCTCAGTTGGTGGAGCGGACGCACATATGGGGAGGTTTATTCCTCAACGCAGAGGGTCCAGGGTTCGAGTCCGACCTGTCACGGTTTCCTGCACGTCTTCCCCTTCCCTTTCCCATATCTGAGCTGTTCTGTCTATTAAAGGTAGAAATGCCCAAAGAAATAATCTTCCAAAAAAAAAAAAAACCTGATCCACAACTGACTAAGAAAATAGGGATATAAACATGGATAATTTAATTTGCTACTGATAAATTAATATATCAATTCTATAAATAAAGTTTATTGTTATTATCTGGTTCGAGATATTTTCTTCCTCAGATATTTTCCTCAGCGTTAAAATCGCAACTGTCAACTCAAATAATTTTTTTCTGTGCTAATTAGTTTGAGTTGACAAAGTGCTGATTGTAGCGTCGTTGGCTGACTCGTAAGGCTGGTCTGCCCCTGATGAAGCAGTTTAAATGTATCTAACAATGTTTACTTGATGGGTGTACTGCAGGAAGTGTTTGCTACGTTATGTTCCCAACTGTCTGGTGTCGGCATGAGAAGGACTTCTGTTTACATGGATTTTGTGGCTAAAAACCACAGAGTTTTACATTTTTAAGAATTTTTAGATATAAAGGGCTAAAAGAGTTTTAATTTTTTTCCAGGGTAACCTGTTATCCAAACAAAATGGTCTATCCTAGTGCTATGCAGTGACTAAGCATAAGCCTTTATATGACATCAGACAAAAGAAGGATTACAGGAGGTTACACAGAAGTCATATAATTGAGTCACATGAATACAAGCTAGGGTAGGCAGTTTTTTGTTCATTGGATAGAAATTCCATAATAACATTTTCTGCATATTTTAATTCAAGTGGTCTAAGAGAAAACTAGACCTCTGCACCTCCTCTTGGCTCTGTTTTCAGGCTTTAGAAAATCTAGCCTGTGACAGGAGACTGGCCAATCACAGGTCATTTCAGAGGGAGGGCGTTCCAATTGGCTGTTCTACAAATGCAGATGTGCCTGCACGTTACTTCAGATGGTGAAAGCCTGATTCAATGGCAGGAAAATCCTGCAGAAAAAGTTGCTATTTCAGCATTGGCAACAACTGTCTACACTGCAAAGCAGAAAAAAAGACGAACCTATCAAAAAAGAGAGTCTAAAAGAGAGTCTGACACAATTAAACACATGTCGATATCAGCAAAGCTTTTCAGCAATGTAGAGAATACGTTGCTAATAGTTTAGCCTTCTGCTAATGTCTAATTGAAGTTCATGTTTTATGTTGCTAGCTAGAGCCTTGAATCACAGTATGTCATCTAAAAGGGCTTTACAGGCCCACAAGTTTTGCAAAGAAAACAGGACCGTAATTCTCATAGAATTGCCGCTATATACTATAGCATCAGGATCACAATCACAATCAGGATGACTGAAATGAATGACTAGTACTTGTACAGGTTACTGTATGGAGCAAAGCCGTGCCGTCTGGTGGGAGGGGCTTAGCACAGAGAGGGGAGGGCTGCAGGAGGAGGGCTGTATTTTCAAATTTTGGCGTGCTTTTTTGTCTTTTCCAGAAAACTGCCTACCCCAGCTTTAAGGTGTGAATGAATGTGGTACTGCTTGTCAGTATGATTTCAGTCAAGCACTGTCAAGAACTTTTAGCCTTGATGCCAATTTATGTTCAAGAAGAACTAGTTTGTACGACGTGTCACCTGACCACGCTAGAAGGCAAAAATGTTTATAGCTGTTCCAAATGGCGACACAGACACACAAAGAATTCTTTCCTAGAAGGCATTCATAGTGTTGAAAAGTGACAGAAGTAGTTGTGTGAAGATTGTTAAAAGGGAGCTTCTTACTTTCTCACCTCTACACACCTGGCCAATCACGGCGAAAAGTGATTGTGAATGTCAGATTGTCGTTTTTGTAAAGGTACTGAAATTGTCTGAAGCAGCCACACACAATTCAGAAATAAAAACTCCCCCAACAGGGTTTCAGGCCCACTAGGCCAGTGGTTTTGCTAGAGATAGAGCTGCATTGTAAGCACGCCTATTTTCTAACTCAAACCATCTGTCCTCTCCATCTAGGATTGTACATTTTGTTCCTCAAAACTGTTGTACAGTAAATGCATGAGCATCACTCTGTACTCCTCCCTTTACTTCACTGCATAAATCCTTCAGTTACTCAAAGCGCTATCCTGACACCACATACCAGGCAGTTTCACACCAGTTCACAACCTAAATTAACTATTACTGAAACTACTACTAAGGGGAAACCATTTGTGAATGCAACATTGAAATATCATCACCTTTTAAGTTGATATGCCAAACAGTTAACACACAGTTAGTTGTCTACAAATGAAGCAGACACAAAGCAACGTTATAATTTATTTTGAGTCATGTTTGTGTCTACGTAGCGAATGTAAGGACAATATTCCTTCTTCTTTTAGCTCCGTCTTTGGTCTACTGACTCCGGAGGGAAATATCTGTCTTTTAGCTGCTAAATTCTCTACTATGTTTACCTGCTTGTCGTTTTTTTTTTTTTTTTTTTTTTTTTTTTTACTTTTCCACTGAAAACAGCTGCCTGCTGAAAACAGCACTATAAGAGCAGTGAGAGTGAACCAAAAGAGTAAAATTGCTGACCGGACTGCTAAACAATGACCTGAAACTAACTTTAAAAGCTCTGTAAAGCCGAGGGGAGCTGCAGATTCAGGTGATAATTCTCTGTAGGTTCATCACTACCCCCTTTCACATTGTTTTCACATTATCATTTGATACAATTGTAATTATACAAATATTGATAATAGTCACTCTGAAGTTCATATTCACCATATTGTATGATTATACAAAATAAATAATTTTGCTAGAGAAAGTTTTCCTTTTTTCAAGCAGTAGATATCATGTTGTAAAATTGAGCTTTTTATTTTTCAATATTTGAATTTGAGTCTACTGCTGTTTTGTTGACTGTGTGTGCGTGTGTGTGTGTGTGTGTGTGTGTGTTTGTGTGAACGCTGACTGTGAAGCAAGTGAGAGTTTATTGTTTGCATTTGCAGCTGCAGGGGCTTGGTGAGGATGCAAAATCCTGACGGTTGACTTGCTCCAAACCTGGGCCAGTTTACATAACTGAAGCACTTCTCTGCCCGGGGAGCCTGCCGTTAAATCTGTGTGTGTGTGTGTGTGTGTGTGTGTGTGTGTGTTTATGCGTGTCTCTCATATACACATTGACAAAGAGGAATAAAAAACCGGATAAAAATAAATATTAAGTAGATTTGAATGAATGAAAGGGGGTCGCTCGTAGTGATGAACCTACAGATATTTATCACCTGAATCTGCAGTTCCCCTCGGCTTTAAGAAGCTTTATAGTGACTTTCAGTTCATTCAGTCCTGCCAATTTCTTCAATATACGCCTTTACTCGCTAAATTAAAAGTAATATCTGAATGTGTGACATAAGAAGTTTCACCTACTTTTGAAAATTGCTGGAAGTGACGTGCCTGGTTTTCATATTAGTCCTTGAGTCATCCACCACCTGTATACGTGCAGCCATAATATGGTTAAATTCAAGTGTTCAAATTCAAATGTCTAATTTGTTTGTCTTTGTTTGGAGAGAGTCGTTTCTCTCTGGCACAGCCAGAAGTATATGTGAGACACAAAGTGAAGGGCTCTTCATTTGCCTTGGCTGCAGCCCTGCTATCCTGTGCAGCTGTCCCAGCCTCTAGCCGTCATATGCGTCTCCACGCTGCGCTGTGATGGATAGGTGGAGGCCTCTCATGGCGGCATTAATGCATGGCTCCAGGGCCCTTAGCTGCGAAGGCAGTGATGCCAAACCCAAGTATACTTCAGCAGGAAGACTCAGTTTGCATGCATGCTGAGTTGCTGCGTGTACAAAGGGTAAACAAAATTCATGAACACAATTTGACTTTAACTTTAAGGTAATTAAATCTCCATTTTAAGTAGTGCAATATAAGTGAGTTATATTAACACATTCATACCCATGCATCCAATTTGTCTCTTTCTTTCTTTTTGGGGACTGATGCACCTGTACTGTAAATGTGGAAGCTGAAGCTGAAAACAGCTTCCTGCTGCATCCTGAACCGATTCTGATGAGAGGGGTGAGAGTAAAAAAAGGAGCTGAAGGCATGCAACTGCATATTTGAATGATAATTCCCTGTGGGTTTGTCACTAGAGGTGTCATTTGTGCCATTGTTAATATAAAAAATATTGATTACAGCAGCTAAAAAATATATATATATATCAAAATATTGTTTTTGAAAAGAGTGAATGTTTGTTTTCTTTCTGAAAAAGAACTATCCTTTCAAGTGACACAACACAATCCATTTGGCATGAACTGAGAATCAAAATTCTCTGAAGCACATCAACACGTTATAAAACGTTCTTGATCACAAATGTTTACAGTAGAATCACCTTTCAGCAGCATAACTCATACTTTTAATCCACCAGCACGAACACTGAGATAAAAGCCTCATGAACAAATATTAACAGTAAATGCTGTGCAAGTGCCAGATCGTGATGCATAAGCAAACTATGGTAACTATGAGCCTGAGCTCCAGTAACAATGAGTACCTGAGAAATTACTCACCACTAATTGTCCGTAGCCATAAACCATAAGAAGCTGACTGAAAGGGTGAGGTCCACTGCAAACTACACGCATGTCCATCATATCTGTCAGCAGTTGACATGAAGAAACAACACAATCAAACACATTATTACAGTCATTTGGATAAGAGTGCATTAACTTAATGCCATATTCCCTGTGTTTACATTGGGTCTTAAAACCATAAATATACTGTTTAAAAACTGTGTAAGACAGGCTAAAATGTGTATTGACTCTACATGCAATACATGCACTTAATTGGAATAAACCATAAGCTGCCTCTGAAACACATTATCCTTATTCCTACAGGTTGCAGTTTATACTGCATGACTCCTTATCATATTTTGTACTGTGTGTGTAGTATATTTGCACTTTCTACTGTCTACTTTGATTTATTGTCTTATTGTATTTTTGTTGTTTTAATGTTACTTTGTAGCAGAATTTCCTTTTGTAGGGCAATAAAGATCTGCACACGAATAGAAGGCAACATTTTTTTTATTAAATATTAAATATTTTTCTATCAACTACAGATGTGAACTCTTGATATTGTTTTGAATAATGGTGAATATAAGAGCAGCCTCATAAACTTGGTCTTTCAACATTTCTTTAAGTATATTTATTTAAGTGATTTTGGTAATATTTAAATAATATAATCAAATTGAAAATCCATACTCCCATTCATAAGTTTTTAGATGTCAGCCTATATTAGTATTTTAAAAAAATATTATTTTCTTTAATCTTCATATTTTAGAAGCTGAAAGTCACAAATGTTTGGTAGTTTTGCTTGATACATGATAAAAAACTTTAATCAATAGGATCAATAGGATTATCAATAGATTTATTTTTTTGCTAAACTTCCTAATCGATTGATCAACTAATGATATCAGCATTAATGTACATGTTAAACAGGAAGGCAATCCAGGCACTCTAAAATATAGGAAAGAAGAATAACAACAATCAAGGAAATATTAAAAAGCCTGTATTGTAGAGGCTAAATCATAAAAAAGCCAACATGTTTCGACCACTATAGGTCTTCGTCAGGAAAACATGTTGGCTTTAATGATTTAGCCTCTACAATAAAGGCTTTTTAATATTTCCTTCCTCATTGTTATTATTCTTTCCTATATTTTGGAGTGCTTGGATTGCCTTTCTGTTTAGCACGTTTCTTTCCCCGTTTTCCAAGAGCACCAACACATTTTTAATCTACAGTTCAATATGCAGAGCAGCCAGTCATCTCTTTTTCCAATAGTGTACATATATTCACATTTAGGCTGTAAATTCTCACAATGATAATTATATCCACTGTGATCCAGCATGTGTATCTGCCTCTCCTTACACTGACAAAGGTGTCAAGTAGCTTTGCATGCCCTACGCACACGAACAAATACACAAAGTGTTGTACAGTATATACATGTCCAACCTTAGACAAATCCCAGTGCACTCATAGATTACTATTATCCACAATTAAACATTTGTGATATGAAGTATAACAACAGACTGAGAAAAACAGTTTGTCACCGTGCACAAAAAGAGAAGTACATGCTGGGTTTAACTGAATAAATATTAAAAAAGGATGTTAATCAATCACAGGCTAAGGTAATATGTTTAGATATATTACCTTTAAACATCCTCAGCTAAACATAGTGGCTTAGTCTAACCCCCGTTTAAGATATCCCATCATCATCATCATCACAATTCTGTAACTGTGACTTTCCAATGAGCCTCGCTCATTATGTGAAAATAATCTTATAACAAATAATCAAATAAAGAAATAATTATTGTGTTAATGATGCCTGGATCCTTTTGTTTAAAAAAAAAAAAAAAATTAAATTTTAGAAGCACAATCTTGGAGTGACAAGACAATGTTTTGTTGTTCGAAAGTATAATTACAATGTTGAATAGAAACTGGTATGTAGTCTCTCATGTTAACCCATCGTACACCCCAGGCCATCATATAAGAGGGTGCTGCAGGTCCAGCCCAGGAGAGCCACAGGACTAAACCTTTCATCAGGCTGTTTGTCTGAGCAAACCCATGCTCTCTCACAACACTCCCGCTCTGACACATGCCTGCAGTGCTAACCCAGCCTGGTGATGAGCGGTGGGAGTGTGCTGCCGTGTTTTCCCCTCTGTTTGTTTAAAAGATTAAGGTGGTGAACCCTAGCCCTGTGGAGTCTCTGGACTTCATACCACCGGAGCTGCTCAGAGTGTCAGCATTGTCTCTATCACTGCTGCCGGTGAAACTTAATAGTGTTTAAAGTCATCTTAAAAAGCCGAGCATACACAGATCAGACTATCCAAGAATGGGTTTGGTAATTTAAAATCGGATGTGTGTGCAGCAATTTCTGATTTTATGACACTGACTTTAAAACATGTGCAGCACATATTACCACCAATTCTCTAAAGACATTCATCATCATTCCCCTATTTCCAATCAACAATTTTCATGTTGAGAGTTGGTTATTCCTGTCTCTCAAGTTGCGTCCAGGAATTATGATGATGGCCTAGATTTTGCATGCTGAAATCACAGGACGGCTTTTGTCTGGAAAACATTTACATCTCTTAACACAGCTGGCTTGTCCAACCACTGGCACAAAACAAACAAGGAAGCAAGGTAGAAAAACAACACGTAGGTTAAGTTACCACTAAATAGGTCTTTTAGTGTTAAACGTCAAAACAGCATGGACCATTTTGGACTTTTTAAAGTAAACTGTGGTCGGCTTTAAAGGGAAATTTGAATATCAAGAGGAAACAATGTTTGTTTTGACAGTTCTGGTCTACAAAACTAAAAGAAGGCCTAGAATAGAATAAATCTGAAACCTGCAAGTAAATACATAAATTGTAATTAAAGGTACACATTGACAACTCTGTGTTTATTTTTTTAACAACAGTTTAAACTTTTTTTTAAATCTAATTAGAAATTTAGATTTTGATTAGGACACTAGATATTTTTCACATTTCAGGACATCTGACATTTATTACAGCTACATTTAACATTAGTCAAAACTCTTGAAATAGAAATTTCCGCCACAAAGTATGCCAACTTTGTTGAATGTGAACAATAGACCCTTAGAGCTGTGGTATGTCAAGAGCATGTGATGCTTAGGGGGGTGTGGCCCTTCAGGTGCTCTGTGGAGGTAATACACTCTTCAGGTGAGTCATTCTCACACACACCTTAAACAACATGCATGGCATTCTCACACTTTAACTCTTCAACTTTACCTGACAACAAACTGTGGGAAATAAGCACCGCATTTATTGAAACAGGATCTTATGGAAAAAGCTAATTACTTCAACTGCATTTGAAGAGCTGCTGGATATGGACTTCAAGACAGTGAGTTGTTAGGATTGTGTGCTGCGCTGATCTCTTGTTTTGAGTTCCACTGTCCAGGATTTCATCAGACACAGGGAACTTCATCTAAACTTTGGATTTGTAGTACATTTAGAATTTGTCTTTAAGGGACATTTCTGAACTGTTCACGACAATGCCTGTGGTCAAAGTGGAGAAAGACTCTCCAGCAGACAACACCTTGTCTGCCTCCAACCCTCCACTGCAGACAGAGGAGCAGCCCAGAGGTCGGAGAAGGAAGAGACCTCTCCAGCGAGGGAAACCTCCTTACAGCTACATTGCACTCATTTCCATGGCTATATCCAACTCCCCTGACCGCAAGCTGACTTTGGGGGGCATCTACAAATTCATCACAGAACGCTTCCCCTTCTACAGAGACAATTCAAAGAAATGGCAGAACTCAATCCGCCATAACTTGACTCTCAATGACTGCTTTATCAAGATCCCCCGAGAGCCTGGGCGGCCAGGGAAGGGCAACTACTGGGCCTTAGACCCGAACGCAGAGGACATGTTTGAGAGTGGCAGCTTCCTGAGACGCAGGAAGAGGTTTAAGCGCTGTGACTTGAGCACTTACACCTCATATGTCCATGAGACACCAGTTTTCTCTCCAGTCCAGATTGCCAGATCAGCCGCATATACCAACTCAGTCTACAACAACATGACAGTCAGTCCGGCCTACGGGCAGCAGCTGCACTCTGCCTATTACCCCTCTTCATCTCCTCCCGGGTTTGGACCTGGACAGACCCGCATGTTCAGCATCAATAACCTCATAGGACACCAGACTCCAGCAAGCATGCTGGGAGGTCAAGGGCCAGAGGTGATGCAGCAGCCTGGCCGGAACTTCAGTCCTGAGGGGCTCCCAAACGGATCCAGTCCCTGCAGCCTGGGAGCCCCGGCTTTCCAGAGTCAACCATGCGGAGGGGCCATATCATCACGCTCCTCTACGCATCCCGGGTTCACCTACTCCGGGCCAAACGGCAACCCACACCACCATACACACCAGGGCTCGTATGGACAGTGCCACACCCAGGGGTATGCAGCGACAGGACGCATCCATTCCTCAGCCCACGGGTCTGTGGAGTCCATGGACCATTACGGAAGGGTCTCCCCAATGCAGTTGGGGTCTTTCTCCCAGTATAACAGTGCTGCAAGTCCTATCGCCAACACTGGGGGTTACCTGAGACATCCAACGTACCCAGGGAATATGGACAGGTTTGTGTCTGCTATCTGAGCTACTAACTATCTAGATCCAAGCATCTAACTACCTTGTTACCACAACATCAGGGACTTGAGACAGCAGACATTTCTGTGCACAAACGTGTTTTTTTTCTTCTTTTTTTATGACATTTTTTAAGGACAAAACTGAACAGACTGATTAAAACACGTCTTCTGACACAACTGTGATTTACCACATTAACCCATTTTTCCATATTGATGATTATTTACTTTGAGATACTGTAAATTAGGCCTATTCACAGCATGTGAGTGTAAAGTTAATCTAATGTCATGTGTGGTTGCCAGCTTTGTTTTTTGTCATGAATTGAATGTGCAAGGTTAATATGTACATTACTGGTGAGTTTAAATGACAGACTTTGAAATATTAGTATAAATTATTGTGCTTCATGGTCATAGGCTTTGCAATGCGTGGCTTGTATGAAGAATGTCAGCTTTAGTACATTTGCATGTATTTTGTTGCCAAATGAAAATGCATATTAGGTTGCCTTTTTGGAAATAAACAATTATATAGCACTTTGGTTCTTCAAGAATAAAATTATTCTTTAATTATTATCATAAATTATTGACGTATTATAATTTAAGAATTGTCCCAAAATATCACACAAGAATTGTTATTTTATAATGTCCAAGGGGGTAAACTTGGTTTGCCACATTTTGAATGTATATCAGTTACATTTGTAATAGTTTGAATTCAACATTAATGTATTACAAAAGAACAAGGACAAACATTTGCCTACAGAAACAAAAGAAAATGCCCTCATACATGTTTTTCTTTTGTGCTCGGGTCATTTTCTTTACTGTTTCAGCTCAGCTGGTTTGAAGTGTTGTCTGGAGCCACAGTATTATCAGTCACCATGACCGGCCTCAATTATCATGTGCAGACATCAACACAGCACTTAGACAGACAGACACAGCTAATCTACCACACAGATCCCCTAATCAAGAAAATGAATTGACTTGAAACTCGATATTTCTGCCTATAAAGTTAAGTAGTGCAAGTCTTTTATCGCAACACGAGAAACCTCCCTTACAAAAGTCTGCATATCTGACAAGATTAGACTCGTAACGTAACGCCTCATTATAGTGAAGACGCTTGATTTTCCTATCAGAAAAGAAGCTTTGTTGACAGATATAACTTTTGTTCCCGTAGTATCCATACTTGAAAGGGTCGTAGTTTTTCTTGAGTGCCTCTAAATCTTAAAATCTATGTGGATTAAATGAGAATAGCAGTAATCAGCAAGTGTCAAATTATAATTTCAAAAGGCCAATGATTTCATTATTTTAAGACCTGCACTCAAGATAAAAGTGACAGGGGTGATATGCAACATAATTTGTTTGATACACCAGCTTGGGTTATGGTCTAATGGTAGCCTGTAATAAAAAAAAAAAAAAAAAAAAAAAAAAAAATGAGGTTGATTTTGACAAAGTGCCCTTATTTAATTTAAAAATAGACAAACAATATCTAAAAAAAAAAGTGGTGACTTTTAAACAAACTCAAGTGTGTGTCATTCCTAATTGGCATTACCAATAAACAGCAACCGGAAACTGTGTACCGTAACATTAAGCTATAACTTAAAAGGAAAACTCTGCCATTTTTGTGCAGCTTATCCATCCATATTTGAGGTTTAGTTCAATTGTACATGAAAACACTATGATTGCACCTGTGCCAACTGTAACTGATGATTGCTGAAAGTTTTGGGGGAAGGAAATTTAATATACATTTTGTTTCTGAAGAAAGATGCTGTTTAAACACAGCAGGCAGACAGGACACATCTTCTGAATGAAGTTGTGTATAGACCAAAACCAAATTTGATAACCTGAAAGGGTTCAGGTATCATTACTACTACATCTATGACATTTTTCTTTGAATAAACCATCATCTGATGACTTGAATTAAATACTGGGCCAAGATATTAAACCCATCAACTGCTTTGGTATACAAATGCTTAAAATTAAAACCAAGTGTAAAACTAGACATCTGAGAAAAAATAATCTGAAATCATTTGTAAAATTCGTTGTCCAGCTTGGGGCAGCACATGTCTATGTGTGCATAGGGCGGTCACAATTTTAGTTGACAATTGTCATACAAATAATTGGGATTAATGATTTGTCTATTTATGTTATTTTTTTGCCACACAGCAGTGCTGTTTAGTTTGGCTTTGCAACTAGACCTTAATCCATGTTGTTCATTTCAGTGGCTACTCATCAAAATGATGCTGTTGTTGGCAAAGGAGTCTCAATTAATCTTCAAATAAATTAAACAATATTTCACCTGTCACTCTGCTGCACATAGACGTATTTTCAATAGTTTGCGGACACAAAGTAGGCAAACATTTTGAAACCATTTATAAATTGTATCACTGCATTTGCTCTTTAAATTAAAAAAAAAAAAAAAAAAGTCAAATATAAGTAGCAAAAACGATCCATAAGATTAAAAATCTTTTATTGCAATCATAACAAAAATATTAACACTTACAAGGACATGTTAAAACATAACAGACATAAATACAATGAACACAGGTGACAATGGCAAACACGTCAGCCGATGTATTCAATAAGCTGTTGGAGTTGTTCACAATTCTTCACGACCACCGGCAAAGACAGCAGAGCCTGCATGGAGAAAATGAAGACAATAATTACCTCAAATATCCATACATACAGTATTTACACTCTTGACAGAAGGCAGAAAAAAAACAATATGAACCTCACCTCTCTGACTTTATTGATCACTTTGTTTAACATCTGAAGCTCATTCTCACTTTTCTGCTGGTTGGTCTGGTGGATCATTTGCTGTGAGACATTACAACATTGTGAACCACCGGATTACATCCTCAATTATACCACACTTCTTCTTTTATTACATATGAAGAATAAACAGATTTTTATGTGCTTTTATGTCTACTACAGTATATCAAGCCGATACTTACATGTCTTTTTGCTCTATCAAGGAGTTTAACTCTGGCCTGCTCCCCCTCCTGAAGACTCAACTTCAGTCTCTCCACCTACAGATAAAACAATCAAAGAGACCTGAAGTGTTTCCTCAATTATAACCTAAAAAGTATTATAACTACACAGTATCTGGCAATTCTCACACCATAAAGTGAAAGGATCATACCTCTCTCAATAACTGAATCTTCTCTTCCATGAAATGTGCCGGGTTAGCTGACTGGCTACCAGCTTTCATCAACTCCTCCCGCAGGAATTGAGACTCCACCTTTGACTGCTGGAGAGAACGGCGAAGCTCGACCACCTCCTTCCGCAATTCCTGTGAAAAATTAACAAATAAAAATAAACTATTACATTAAGCCAACTGTATGAGTGTTTTTAAAATATATATAGATTGTGCCTTACGTTACTGTCAGTCTTGTGTTTAATTAGAGTTTCCTGGGTCTCTTGTATTTCTGCCATCAACTTTGTCACCATTTTCTCATCCTGTGTAAGGAGAATCTTTTTAAAAGAAGGTTCTCAGTGCTTCTTCAGGTCACCAAGATAATTCCCATCAGTGGGCGCTGTTTTGTAACCCATTTTGAATTTTGTTAGGCATCATAGATGAAGTCAACACTATGTACAGTAGTTCTGACCTGAGCTTTCTGCTGCAGTGCCTGATTTCCCCTCTCAAACAGGCTGTTCAGACGGCTGAGTTGATGCTTAAGCTCAAACACCTCCGCCTCGTGTCTGTTGTTTGCAGCCTGCTGCTCCACCTGCAGGCCAGAGCTGGAAAATGCATTAGATAATGTTGGAAAACAAAGACCACATACACACACCACCTTAAATTACTTTACTTTGTTTTTCAAGCTTTTCTGAATTTTTTTTTTTTTTTTTTTAAATATGAAGAAAACATCAAACCCATTCTTCTAAGAATTCTTTATATTAACTAACAATTATTGTCACCTCTTCAGTGTTACAGATTGACCATCTCAATACCAAACCTCTGACAAAGGCCCTACATGCTAAAACATGGTGAAGTGAGCTGACATTACAGACTTGAGAAACTAACTGAAAATGGTTCATTAGTAGCAGCAGTACAGTCTCTACATGACACTAATGTATCGAGTGCTGGCTTGATTTGTTCCCAATTCTATTAATTAACAATCAAATCTATTGGAGATTTTTTTTCTTTTATACTTTTTTCTAACATTTTATTAACTGAGCAGTTATTCATTGAATAAAAAATAAATAAAAAAAAGTTTGGTGTGAACACAGCATTATTTCATCTCCACACCACATACACATTTTACTGCACTTACATGGTGTTGTGCAGCTCCTCCAGCTGAGCATCTTTATGCTGTCGCAGCAGCTTCAGGGTGCTGAGAAGTTCTGTGACAGTGCTGCCCAAGCCAGCGAACAGCTCTGCCATGCTGCTTTGATCTTCCTCCTCAGGCTCAGACTCCACCGCACCGAAATTCTTTTTAGGGGTGACGGCAATGCGTGTGAAGGCGCTCGTCTCGCTGAACAAAGTTTCACACAGTGGCTCTGCCATGTCTGAGGGAACTGAAGAGACAGTGCCTTAAATCTTTAGACGACATTGAATCTTTCTCTGAACTGAGTTTGAGTCGTGTAATTAGATGTACATGCGCTATTTTTTATTTCATTATGGTCCGTGTAACTAAGATGCTATCTCTGCAAATCAATAACTGCTTCAAAATTACTCAGAGGCGTGTTAATTCAAAATACAAAAGGGCAGTTCCAGTCATACATTATCCATGGCCGAGCTTATTATCTGTAGGGGAAATGGGATAATTGCGACAGCAGATAATGTAGACAGAACAAGTATAATAGAGTATTGAAGAAAATGCCATTTACAGCAGGACAACACATTGTCACTTCCTATGTTTTAAAGGAGAAACATTCTTAGTTATTTTTGGGAAACTGCCTCTTAACCTTCCTTCACAGGATGATTTTTTATACTCAGCAGCAAGTGTCCAACCTGAGTTTTGGAGGTGGATCATGGAGTGAGGCTGGTTGAAGCACCTTGACCCATTCAGACTGACCACCAGCATGGCTTTAACCAGCATCACTGCGTCGGTCTGAAAGTTGCTAATTGTGTTCAGAGTTAAGAAAGTAATAGGCTGCTTTTATGAGTAAATTAAATCGGTGACAGTCTTGTCTCTTAAAAGAACCAAGGCAGCCATTCAAGGTCTTGAAATACACTTATTAGCCCAATAGCCATTACAATTTGGAAAAATTATCACTTCTAGGGACATGCGGGGTGAGCTACAGTACCTGATCCAGGAGGTGTCTCTGTTGAGGCGTCTTCCTCCTTCTCAGCAGTTAATGCAACCATGATGCTATCGACAAAGGAGCCGGATGGGTGACGACGCTCCACGGTGTGGACTGCATGAGACTCTTTATCCTTCTGTGGTTCTGGTTTCTGAAAAAAAAACATAAACCTGCATGAAAACGTGCATTTTTCTCCACAGTGCAACAGTCCACTTAATTACAGTTCATTTCAGTATTACTCGCCTTTAAAAAAAAATTTAAAAATGTTGTACACCATGAAATGTATGAAAATACAGTTATAGCCTTGCATGCTGTATCTATGTATAAGAATATAAGCCTGGGCACATATGTAAGTGGGACAAAGGTGTTGAAATCCAGCTGCTCTTCTGCTTTAGGTTGTGTCAAGCAGTTCTTTTGAGTTACCTGGTCATTGAGCGCTGCATTTAGTTCATTGGTCAGTCCTCGCAGTGTGTGATGCAGCAACGTAATTTCAGTGACCGCCTGTGCCAGTTTCTCTCCAAGCTCCAGCTGGGTTGCACTGGCTCTGGACTTTGTGGTTTCCAGCTCCTTGTGCAAACTCCTGTTCTCAAGCCTGCATCACACATAAACAGACAAGTTATAATTTAGTATACAAAACAACTTAAAAAAATTAAAAGATTCGCACCAGATTTGTTGAAGTTTAAACATAGCTGCATGCACACAGAGACTAAAGACTTGTTTATGTTTACCCTCTTAGATTTTTTTTTTTTATCTTGATCAAATATACTATAAAGCCTAAAAGTAGGGAAAGCAAAAAAAAGATAAGATCATAACTTACTGAAATTGACCAAGTTCTCCTTTTAGGTCCTCACACTGGATGTTCCTCTCACGGAGTGCCTGCAGGTTGGTCATCACCATACGCTCACTTTCAACTACCTGCTCCCTCGCCAACTCATTCTCCATCTGTAAGAACTGACACACAGACAATTATAAAACAGAAGTCACATACTATGATGACAGCACCTTGCTGTATGAAGTCTTGATTTTTAGGGTAGAAAATAATCCAGTACCAGACTACTAGCAGACTGGGTAAATAAAGTTAAATTGTGTAATTGTGTTATGCTTCAGTCTTCTCAGACAATAAAGGCAGTAATAAGAGGGTCTAAGAGGCTCTATCACAGAAACATTTCAAGTCAATATTTAAAAAAGGTTCTCCAAGTGTAATATATAAATCTCTTTCAAGGTAAGCTTATAAAACTTACCTCGTTCATCTCCCGCACACCACCAAGTTGTGTGCAAACGTCCTGGAGCTGTTGGATCTGCAGGTTCTGGGACTGTGAGAGGACCTGCAGCTGACTGAGCTGCTCCTCAGTTTGAGCCAGAGCGCGACTTAACTCGTGGACGCGCTGCTCCGACTGACCCAGTGACGTCTGCAACCTGAACCCAAGCACAGACAACACACATGCAGTGGGCATTAGTTGTACCATTTTAGGTGACAGGGCTCAACATTAACTTTTTGAGGCATTTGTCCTTTGGACGAGTACATTCACGTTTCACTTGTCCATGCACAAAAGTCACTTGTCTGGGTAAAGATTTATCATTTTATAATTTCTGTTTTTGTTTTGCTAATGTCAGAATTTGAACAAACCGTTGAAAGCTGGTTTGACAGAGGCTGATTTACCTAGGGATCCTTTAAAAGGTGTAGCTACTTTACAGTTGAATATCAGCTGATATTTAACTACGTACATTTAACCGATACAAATGCTGCTAATGCTTGCTAGGTACACAGCTGACGACACTAGCTAGCTAACGTCACTGGTCAGCCAAGTTGGGTTGCCCCCGGCAGACCCTGCAGAACATTACTCCTTCAGAGACGCACCCAGTCGAATTCATCTCTCCAAATGTTGACAAATTTTCTTTCCCTTTCTAATTCGTATGGTGCTATGGTTGTTGTAAGGTTAATTGTTCTTGGGGCTATCCCTGGCACTTGGCCGGGCTGCAGAGCCTGAAGAAACATCACTCTCCACCCCAGTCTCCACCACTGTTTTTCTGAGGCAGGTAAAAATGTATGTTTAAACTGCGGCCGATTATTACTTGGACCGACTCCTGATTGGCCAATCAAAGCATTCTGAGTTTGACACTGGTTCGACAGATTGTGGGGAAACATTTGTTTCAAATCGGTAAAATAAAAAAAAAACTGGTAAAATAGACGTAATGAGTGGCACATAACGTGAAGTAACATGGCATTTTATTTTGTTTGAGTTTTAACTTGTCCAATGGGGCAAGTCAATTTCTCTTCCACTTGCCCTACAAAAAAAAAAAAAAAAAAAAAATTCCACTTAATGTCGAGCCCTGGGTGACATGTAGATACGTGGTAGGAAGTTTGTTTTGCTCTCAGAACAAGATTTTCCCATTCTTCTGTCATAATTTCAGTAGTTTAAAATACTATACTTGTCTCCGTATATACTGCATATGGACAACTGTCTGGGCAGCTTGTCAGCAGCACAATGTTTCCTACTAACCAAACAGAGTATATGAAAACAAAGTGGGGATACCCCCAAACACATCATTTTACTAAATTGGTTTATGGTTGCATATAGAAATAAATGTAAAGTTAACAAAAAGGTATAAAGAAGTCTGAAAGTTTTAGCCGTTTTAACAAAAGATACTTTCTTTAAATTATTTGTCTTCATTTCGATTTTACTCAATATTTCATATCAAATCAAACCATTTCAACCTGAAAGTTATTGGGTCAAACTAATGAGTAGATAATCAGTCACCACTTACTCATTTGCTCTGTCCTTTGCAAGCTGGATGTCCTTCCATGACTGCTTCAACCTGAAACAACAATTTGTTTTAACACCATGCTATATTTCAGTAAGTACTTTTTGCTTCTTCAAGATCCCCTTCAATAAAAATGTCTCAGTAGCATTTCAGTATGCGTTTCCTTTTATGTTCCTGAGCACATGTATGCCATCAACAAATCAGTGTTGCTGTGGGGATCATACTTTGTAGTCTCAGCACCAAGGGCCTGCTCCAAGAAGGCATAGGAAGCCAAAGTGGAGGAAACCGTGGCAGACAGCTCTGTCACCTTCCTCTCCAGTGGACCCCTCTCTTCCTCTCTCTCAGTTAGCTTCTGACGCAGCACACCCATCTCTGAAATTTAAGGAAAAGAAGGAAATGTTAGCAATTTCATAAGCTGATAAAGAAAAATATTTTGACCGTTCATTCAACTATTTGAAAAGAAAAGGAATGAAATGACCAAAACAACTTTTCACCTGAGGTCAGAATTGTCCCCTGCAGATTTAAATCACCAATCTGCTCTCTGGCAGTTTGGAGATTCACATAAGCATGGTTTAACTCTTCTTCGATCTGTTGGGTACAAGTTCATTTAAAAATATAAAAAGAATCCTCATTCTTATAAGACAAGTAGAAAAGTCATTCACAAAGTGTCCCAAATACAGTATAAACATCCGACCTGCTCTCTCTCTTCAACAGCTTGGTTTCTTGCAGACATGTGTTCATCCCTCTCTCTCAAAGCAGCAGCTGCCTTCTTATTCAGCTTCAGAAGCATGGGAGCAGTTTTCTGCATCAGGCCTCTGACTTTGCAGAGCTGTGGAAACATGACCATGCAGAAGCATCCGTATTATGAGCATTAATGCATTTAAAACAAAGTGGTAAATGCTGTCACAAATCAAAACACCACTTAACGGTGCAACATTTGATCAACTATTGTGTTATTAAACTGTGAACAAATGCCAGAGATCAAACTACAATTAAAACAATATGTCCATCTTTTCTTTTGAACCTGCTGGCAGATTGGGACTTTGGAAATATGCATGCTGTATGATGAAGGGGTGTGCCATACCGTTCTCAATAATACCGTTAATTGTTTTTAAATATCATGATATGAACATAATTGCCTGTTAATGTGGCTACTGTTTAGATTTGCACTTTGTTGTACTATTTATACAGAACCTGAATATCACTCTGAGTTACGGTTTACAAACTAAATAAAGAATTTTTTTAATTTCTACTGAATATTTAAAAAGGCAAAGTGTTAAGGTTTATGCTGACAAAACTATAACACGCCCAGCCCTTGATGGTACTGTTACATGCCTACAGTGCTTATTTGAGTCTCTTTTAAAATGATATATTGTACATACTTCTTTCATCAAACTGGATTGTTCTTCCATGGTTGTGGACAAAACATCAGAAGCAGAATTTAGCATTTCAGTACAGGCCTGGTTTAATGCAACCTGCATTAGTAGAGAAACAAGGAGAAAGTAAACACATTCCGATTGATGTTATGCTGAATAGGTTAAAGTAGAGCCGTTTGCTTTTGCCAGTTTTCTGTACCTGTTGTGGGTAAGTCTGGTCTAGGGCAGCTGACAGTTCTTGCTGAGACCCCACAATCCTCTCCAGCTCTGAGATTTCTGTGGCACAGTGTGTCCTCAGCTGTTCCATCGCACTGAAGGCCTGAAAACAGACAACCAGACACAAAATAAATGCTCCTGGAATAAAGAATGCTAAAAAAAGAATATCACGGGCAATAAACAACAAATTAACTTTGGAAGGCAGTTTGAATAGTATTCTCCATAATCATTTCTGTACTTGTATTTAGGCCCACCAGAGACAGAAAACTACCACTCCTGACACAAAGTGTTAAGCTTTAAGAGGCCTGCAATTTTTTTAAATTTATATTTATTTTAAATGCCTCAGTTTAGTCCTAACTCAATATCAGCAAATTCTTTAAATATTATTCTATCTTATCACAACAAAAGCATGACTAGTATAGCCCCGTTTTATTTTAATTTTTTTAAATTACGGTTTTTAAATCAATACAAAAAACTAGGGCTGTCAAACGATTAATTTTTTTCTTAATCGTGATTAATCGCTGAATTTCTATAGTTAATCGCGATTAATCACGTATTATCACATGATTAAAATTCTATTATTTTGCATTTCAGAACAGTTTTTAAGTACATATTAACAATGGAAAGCAATTCTTACCAGTGTATCTTGATTGGGAATCAAATTAATACAAAGAAAGTGACTTTATGAACTTGACTTTAAGATTTGTATTTGTTTATTTACTGTAAACAAAAGAAAATGTGTGACTGTCATTGCACAATTCAGAACATGCCAACCGTAGTATGTCTTTGAGACCCGCGACTTCTACGATGCTGACAGGTCTGCAGTTAGTTGCCACCCATTTTGCAAGAGCTGTAGTAATTTTTGGGATTTGGTTTCATCCACAGGTCGGCAAGTAGCACTCTCCAAAATAGTGCTTTACCTGAGCCCGCTAGCATCAACCTCAGTCACGTTAACTGAATTATATGCTTAGCTCGTAGGTGGTAGCTCAAGCTTGACGTGCTTTGGCGATATTTTAATTCGGCTTTACACAATGTGCATATGGCTTTTGACTTGTCTACTGAGCCGTCCGGGAGTTTTGGAAAATAAAGAGCATCTTTATCCATCATGCCTGCAGCAGCAGGATGTGTTACGAGGAAGTATGACAGCTTGATGATAAGTAAAGGTGCAGCAAAGGGTCAAAATAGCAGCCTAGCTAGATTCTAGTGATTTTAGAACAGCTAAGGGGCGTTGTTAGGCACGACGCGAAGCCGAGTGAAGTGGTAAAAAAAAATTTTTTTTTATAAATGGCGGCATGCAATTAAAAACAATTAACGCGTTATGCTCGGCCCTTAATCGCATCGCGATTAACGTGTTAATACTGACAGCCCTACAAAAAACACAAAATACTCAACCTGCAGTAGTCGCTTTTTTTGTTTGGAATAGTCATGGAGACAAAACATACATTGAACTACTTAAGTCACATTAACAATTAAGAGATTTGTCACCGTGCTTACCGCCTCCTTGACTCTGAAGGCCTCCTCCATCTGTATCATCATGTCATCTCTTTGGAGAAGAGAATCT
Source organism: Sander lucioperca (assembly GCF_008315115.2). Taxonomy (NCBI): domain Eukaryota; kingdom Metazoa; phylum Chordata; class Actinopteri; order Perciformes; family Percidae; genus Sander; species Sander lucioperca. Next base: position 32,509,167 of record NC_050176.1, read on the forward strand.
TTGACCTTCTGCATCATTGTTGTCTGAATTTCCTTTGTTTTCTTTAATAGAGTCTTCATCTGATCGTACTAAACAACACAAGCAAAATACACAAACTAATTCATACCCACTGGATAATTACACAGAAGCTAAATAGAAGATAATTATAGCATGCAAGACATGTTTACATACATGTAAAACAAGGCTTTGATGGTCCTCTCTGACGCTGTCTCCCATTTGCTTCATGTTAGAGAGCGCAGCATCTGTGTCACAACTCAAAGAGGTCTGTTGGGACAAACGCACACACTTCACCGTTATGAGGGAGCAAAATCAGGTGTGTCACTCCACTACTCAATGTTAAATGATTAAAAAAAACATGTGCCAGAGCCTTTTATCTATAAAGTTTAGACAATTTGGCAACATAAAAACATGTTGCGTCATTGTTTGTGTCTCACCATGGTGACCCTCGTGTCCTGCATACACTGGGTAAGGTTCTGTAGAGAACTATCGTCCATCTCCAAATCACCAACCCTGTTTAGAGCCTCCAAATATAGGTCTCTGTACATTGTGGTCTATATAAAATAAAAAAAAAAATAAAAAAAATACATTAAAACAGAGATTGTGGATGAACTAAAAGAAACTTAAGATGTTGCAATAGCAAAAGAACTAAACCTACAAAAAGTACAAACTCTAGATGCTTCACATCTCTCAATGTCAGCCCCTTAAACATGTCTGAATGTGTGCTTACCTGACTGAGTTCAGTGTGGTCTGTCTGCACTAGTTTCTCCCTGAGGTCTGAGGGTGCAGGGCCTGCAGAAGAACATCCATTTGCCCTGGCTGCAGCCAACTGCTGCACAAGAGCCTCAACCGTGATCATGCTAGACCTTAACCCTTGCTCCAGCTCTTTTCTGGGGAGACCCTCAAGACCGCCCGGAGGTAGACTGACAGAAATAGTGAAAAGCAGACACAGAAGAAACAGAAATTTGAATTAACCATGTCATATTCATAAATAATTGGCAACCTAACTAATCCAGAGGCAACACTTACTTCCACAGGAGAGGGTCAGTCAGAGTGCAGGAATCAACCACAGAGAAATCCCTCTTTTGCTCAAACTGGCCAGATGTATTGACGCTGTGGTCTAACCATTTCACAGGAGTGGTGCCCACACATACACTGTGGGATTCTGCAGGAGTAGCTTCTGCCGGTGGGACCGTGACAGCAGCAGGATGCAGAACTGTATTGGAGATAGCAGCAGGACCCATCTTTCCTGATGCCAAGAAAAGGAACTCGGCCATCTGCCGAAGCTGCTGCTGAAGGGAACCATCTGGAATCATAGGCATATCCAGAACCTCCACTTCAGTCTGAGGCACTGCACAGGGCTTTGCACCCAAATCCTCAACGGGCTCAGTGACTGGGTCTGGCTGGGACACTGCACAAGGCTTTGCACACACATCATCAACTGGCTCAATGACTGGGTCGGACTGGGACACTGCACAAGGCTTTGCACACACATCAACGGACTCAGTGACTGGGTCTGGCTGGGGCTTGCAATCTAGTGCTGTAGAGTTAAACAGAGGACGTGGCATGGGGCTCACCAGGTGCTCTCCCAATAACCCAGGTTGGTCCAAATTTAAAAAAGGACCAGCCAAAAAGCTTGTTCCACCCTTGAGAGCAGAATCGTCAGCCAAAAATTGGTCAAAAGCAGGACCCTTAAAAGCCTTTAATACAGCGAGAGAGGCTCTTCTAACAATTGGACTGAGGATCCCAAACGGCAAACCTGATGCTACGGAGGGACATTCTGACAGCACTTTCAAAACATTAGGGAGGTTTTCTGGCCGAGGTTTTTCTGCAGAGTTACAAAGAATCGGTCCAATCCCAGGTGAACCGAGAGCACAGTCTTTGTCCTCACTGGATTTATGGGGTTCACTGCTGATTTGCACTTGAGAGACGTGTTCCTCATGCACTTCCACAAGTGTAGGAATCTCTGCTGAAGCTGCAAGTTGGCTGCTGTCAGAAGACTCAATTCTATAAAGCATTGTAGGCAATGCACTGTCCACATGATGCATCAAGTCCTTTTTTGAGGTTTCTTGCATTTGACACTTAACAGATTTATCATCCAATGCCTTTAAAGATGTGTTAGTCAGTGAAGACGTACCGATAGCTGGTGGCCCAGTAGCTACCACAACTTCTTCATTTTCCACATGACTGTTAGGTTTCTCATAGTCATCTTGAATGTGATCCTGTGTAAGGGAAGTAGGTACACCATTGTCATCCAGGGGCTGGCAGATCACAGCCTGGTCGTCAGGCAGAGGGAACATCTTCTGAGACAATCGAGTGCCATTTGGCATTTCAATATCCCTACCGGCACTGATGAAAGAGGTGAACGTATTCTCCGCTTGTCCGCCAGTCTGGCAATCTTGCACCACCAAGCTTATCGGTTTATCCTCATCCACAACATCAAGGCTGAATGGTAATGGTTCCCCCAATGGGTAATTTTCAATATTGCAGTGTGGGTGATCTGAATGATCATTATTGTTTTGCACATATTGGTCACTAGCAAACATGCTTGGCTCTATACCATAATTGTATGACAAACTGCAGGTTGCAGTTTGGTCAGCTGGTAGAGAAACAGCCTCATCTGCAAGTTTGGTGCCACCAGAAATCACACCTCCACTGCAGTTAAATGAAGGTTTAGATTTGAAGGTTGCATTACTTAGTCCATCAGCAGGCTTTTCAGGAGTATTTGTGGTGTCAGAGAAGGTGGTGATGACACAAACACCATTTTCACTGCTAAAGTAGAGATGATCTGTGTGTTCCACTTGACATAATTGGCCACAATCAGAGAGATTTGTTAAATTTACACTGTTTTGTAAAGGTTCGCCCAGCTGTGCTTTGGGCAGAGCAATGGTCTCCTCTTGTAGTCTGGTGACATCAGAAACTTCCACCTCACCGCCATCGCAGACAAAGGATTTCCAAGTGACATCTTTCTCTTCAAAGCAGTTGTTCTGAAAAGCTCTGAAATCTTGTGTGGCGTGTTCATTATCCAAGTCTTCAGGGGTTAGTTTAGAGTTTGAAATTTCACAGAGACACGCTGCATCAACGTCAATCAAAGAAGCATCTTTCATCTCAGGATTGTAGTAGGGGTGATCAATGTGGTCACTGCATGACTGAACTATTATAGTGTCAGAGAGGACTGTATCTTCTGTTTCTTGCATGTTTTTCATAGCCTGGTCGTTGGGCAAAATAATACTCTCTTCTGCACACACTGATGAGCCTGTAACCTCAACCTCCCCACCAGGACAGACAAAGGATTTAAGTGTTACATCTCCAAGTCCACAAGCTATCTCAGTAGTAGTAGTATCAATAGGGGAAGCATTGATTTGAATCACTTTGGTGGATGGAGGAGACTGCAATAGGGGTTCTGGGTCACAGAGAGGTACATCACCCTGTTGATTAGAATGAATGAAAAGGTAAGAAAAAGTCACAAAGACATAGAAAACAATAGGAGTAGTATAGTATAAACCCACCATTGTCAGTTTCACAACATCAGCATTGAGTAGTGATTTTGACTTGAACCTTGATGGAGTTGACAGATGCAGCATTTCATTCTGCAGACTTCTCAGAGGGGTACGCTCTCCAAATTTGCTTGAAGGCTAACACCAAAAGTCAAACAAAGCATTATTAGCGTGTTAAATCATAATTTAACATCACTTCGTGCATAACAGAGCACAAAAGTCTTACCAAGCCTTCCCCACTGGAATGTGACTTCCTGGAGGACATTACTCCGGCGTACTGGGACTGAACACTTATTTTACAGCTGCAAATTAAGACAAAGATTTAAAATGTTGTGTGCTTAAATGTTGATTAAACTTACTGGTGGACATTGATGTTACGTCAGTCTCTACAGATAAATCACGTTCACCCGCTAGCTAAGAAGCTAACGTTATTGATATGAACGTTAAGTGTCGAGTACAGGCAGTTGGCCTTAGCACATTGATACACGCTAATACTGTGACTTACCATGCCTAACTTGGGTGTATGATGAAACAATAAAATATCACTCAATATGTTGCTAAGAATTGTTAGAAAGGGCGTAGGGCTAGCAAACTCCTAACGTTAGTTTAGGAAAGCGTTACCGAAGTCGTTAGCTAACGTAAGTTAACGTTACGTCAACTCTACCTAGTTAGTTTGCACACACACTTTCCGGCGGCAGCTAACGAACATTTTTAATGAACCAAACTACTGACTATGGCCTGTGAAATTAAGTAAAAGCACATTACCTTCCAACTTGTACCAGCAAACTTTAACCAACGTTGCAAAAAGCTACAAGGATAGGATAAACAAACCCTGCGTCAAGCAGCCATCAACCGCGTTTCATTCAAAACACAAATGTCAGCTCTGCTATTGGACCATTTATCTTCTTCGGTTGTTGTGTCACGCACTGAGCGGACGTACCGCGTACTCCCACACACTGCTGCCGCCAACAGGAAGTTGGAAGTGACTTCTTCACTCTTTTGCGTCACTTGGGCCCAGTTTTTCAAAAGTAATCCAGTGGGATTTCGGATCACAGATTGGATCAAATCTTGGAAATGAAATGAAAAATTTTCAAAAGCAAAAGTGGGATTCCGAACTAAGATCAGATCATGTAATCCGATTTTACATTTGATGTGGATCAAACCTGCCCTTTGGGTTTTTCAAAACTTTGAACACGGTTTGGGATCTATTTGATTTGATTTGATTTGTGAAAAACAAATAAAAAATTTTTTTAAGTGAATGATCACAAAATCAATGTTTACTGATGATATACTGTATACATTTCTTCATATTTGAAGCATATGAAGCATGTCACATCTAATGATTTTTGACTATTGGTAGTATTGTTTTTGTTTTGTAATTTAACATTATAACAAAATAAGGAATGTAAAATGCTTGTTTTTTACAGTGCTTCTGTTTCTTAAAATTAAAACAAACAATGGCTATTTGTGGCCACTGGTATTTTGCCTACCTGTTGGTATTTAGGCTACACTTTTGGTTCCATTTAAGGATCTGGTAAACAGGATTTGGTAATCCTGAAATTTGGCATTTGGATCACAGTGATCCAATCCAATGTTCCTTTAAAAAACTGGCATAAAAGTAAGAAGGATCAGGTGATCCTGGATAGCAAAACATGAGTTTTCCAAATCTGGATCAATTTGATCCACATAAACAATTTTGAAAAACTGGGCCCTGGTCATTTAGGTTAGTTCGCATAATTTATTTTCATTATTTCATATGTCTCCAGTTTCACATTCAAAACCCTTACCTCTCAGTTACATACAAGAAATATTCGTGTTTACACCAAATTTTTTTTTTTTTAAGATCAATTTTGTATTGCTTTTTTAACTTTAAACATACAGAACAAAGAAACACAAATTGAACAGGAACACAAACCCTCTCCCACCCCCCACCCTCTGCGGTCTCGAGGAAAACAAAAGAAACAAACAAACAAATCACACCTTGCCTAATCACTCTCCTCTAATTCTTGAGGCGCTGAGGTCATTAGGTTTTCCATAGGTTGATAGTTGATGACTTGGTTTTGTTAATCCTTGCTGTAGAGAGCTCAAGCATAACTATGTCTAGAAAATACGCCAACCACTGTTTATACAAAGCGAGTGGGGAAGCCAGCGTTGAGCTATCATTTTCTTAGTTGCAGTTGAGCCGGCTAGCCAAATTTTCCTCTGTCTCCCAAGCAGGTGTAATTTAGTCGTCATTAAGTAACAAAACAATCGGGTAAAGTATTGATGTTGTTTTATTCCAGAACTCATGCACCTGTCCACACTCCCAGACCATATGCAGGAAAGTTCCAGTTTGTTCAGGTTGACAGAACGTGCAATAGGGAGTGGGAATGACTTTGGAGACGTATCTCTTCTGGGGAGTCCAATATGTCCTATGGCATATGTTGAAATGGATATACTGGTGATTTGGGTGCTTGGAACAATGGAAAATGTCAATTAATTGCGTTCCCCTCAGGGCTCAGCTCTCGCTCCCATTTCTTTACTATTGGGAGTTCTCCTATAGATACTTGCATCAGTTTAGCATAAATCCTGGACACTAATCCTCTCACAGGAAAATCAACAAACCATTTAATGATTGGGTGTGCCTCAAGACTGTTTCCCCATGGCACTCCATAGAATTTTAGGGCTGACCTTAAGTGAAGATAAAAGAAGAAGGATGTCCTGGGGACCTTAAAACTAGTTCTCAGGTCCTCAAAACTCAACATACCTTTCTCATTAAATAGCTGGTCTAAAGTATAAAGACCTCCGTCACTCCACTGGTTACAAGTAAAGGGTTTGTTCCCAGACATTAAGTGCGCGTTGTGCCATATTGGGGTATTCAAATGCCACTTATTGGTATAGCGTAGCTGCTCCTCTACCTGTTTAAAGTTGGTCAGAGTGTTGGTGATAATAGAGCCATAGGCTAACATACATTTTTTTGGACACACACCTGCAAAGACAAGGTCTTGCAGTCTTAGACTTCCAGTGAACCAAATATGTTTTCTCAAAACATGGGTTACAATATTTTTGTCATGGTTACCCTAAATAAAAATTAAAATTAAAAAAAAACCAGTAAAGCTAGGCTACTTCAGCTGAACCTCAGAGCTATGTAGATGCATTGCCTTAAAAGATATTTTAAGACTGGTTTTGAAGATGTTAATCCATGCATCTAACTAGCTTAATCATGTTTCCTTTGTCCTTTCGCCACCACCTCTCACTCCCTTCTCTTTCTGACTCAAACCACTATAGAGTTATACCAGTAATAAATAATAAAGAACAAACAAATAAGTCCACTCTTTCATGATCATTCAGTTGGTTAAAGGGTCAGTCACTTCATCCAAATTAGGAAAAAGACATGAAAATGGTACATAAAAGAAACTTTTAAACCTGTACAGAACAAGTCTTGACCAAAGATAAACGTGTAAACGATGTTCCTAATCATGAAGATGTATGTGAGAAGTGGGCAAACCTTTAATACTTCATGAGAAGAACTTGAAAATGTATTACATTTGTGCAATAACTCCAATTTCTAGATCATTTGTACTGGACCAAGAGATAGAAATAAACTAAATATACATCATCTATCATTTATGCATACTTGTAGCTTCCTGTCATAAACAAAAAAACATAAACAGGCACAAAAAAGTATTTCTGTTTCAAAAATCTTTTATTTCATCTATTTATACGAAATTGATGTACCTCACCGTCCCCTTGAACATTTGATAGGCTCTGTTTTTGTTTCTCAACAAATATGATAATAATAATAACAAAGCTTTCACTGAAAGGATTTCTCACATTGAGGCAATGTGTTGCTCAACAGGTCGGACCTGTAGTACCTCAGCAAAGCCTTGTCCAAACCAGCAGGTGATGTCAGCCGTGTCCAGGGTGAAGAAGAATAGTCTGTCTCTGCAGCATGTCCTCCTGTAGACAGACCGTGGGTCTGCTGACAGCACCCCTCTGATGGCGGTAGCAGCCTCCTCTGAACTGCGAAGAAACTTGAACCTTGGTCTGTCACCTTCAGAGGGTCCTGTATGACATAAAAGTGCACTCTTGTTATGCTACGAATCATCATTCAGCCATCATTGTCAAATATTAATCCTGCAAGCTGTACTGTATGTAGAACGCATACTGTACATGCATATACAGTACATGACCATGCATTTCACACCCATTTTTTCACCTACTTGTACGTACATACTAGTTAAATTTTATTTCATGCTTTGTTAAGCTTTGTTGTTTATTTCTATCTTACTGTAAATTGTTCTGTGTGTAAGTACATTGAAAGCATATAATAGAATTCCTTTGTCATTGCACAATGAAGAACAAGGAAATTAGATATCAATCTTGACAGTGCATACACACATTAAACACTAATTTGAAATGGAGAAAAATTAAAATATAGGTAAAAAACAAAAGACAAAATACATATAAATATATGTTATATAAGAAAATATTAATTTGCTGTAACTAAAACAGTAGACAGATTAGATATTGCACATTGCTGAGATGTAGTGGCTTTATATACATACAGCAACTTAAAGCTTTAGTGCGTAACTTCTTGATATTAATGAACGTCCGTTACATTCAAGCCATTGCTAAATGAGTTGCTACAAAGCTAATGAAGACCATCAGCTCCACACAACTCCGTCTGTATTTCTCAGTATGGCTATGTTCAGAAGATTGTGTCGTCCGGAGACTTTCCCGCGCAGAAACTCGAGTGAAGATAATGACCTCTTCTGAAGAATCCATCATGTTTTTTTAATTCTCCTGTCCTCCTTGACTATGACTGACTTTGACTGTGGACGCCACCACAGTTTTGTTGTCATTACTTAGACTTCTTCATGAGGGAGACAGAAACTACAAAATATAGATTTAAGGAGTCAAAATTCCCTGTATGTTTTAGCAGATTCTGAATGGCTGTTTTATATTCATCTCTTACACAACAACGCCCTCCCGTGGACAGAAACACAACAGCACCCTTTGTGACAATAGGCTTCAAAAATATCATACTATAATGCTTACAGTAAGTTTGGCGTACCTAATAGGTGTGTGGGAAGGAAGTCTGCCAACTCCCTCTCAGCTTGAGGGGTAAAGCGCACCTCCAGACTGCCAACAGGAGGCTCTCTGATCCAGCCAGCAATGGTACTGTAGGCCTCCTCTCCATAGCAAGGGTGGTTCACCATTGACTCTGGTGGCTTGGTTTTGGAAGAGTCTGAAACTTGATCTTCACTCTCACAATTCAGCTGGCAAAGGTCCCTTTGGGACACATAGGCCTTGACCTTCTCCAACACATCGTGTAGGTCTTTGGGGAGGGAAAACTGAGCACTGACTGACTGAGGTGAATCTGTGACTGGAATATCACTTTCAGATTTGTCTCTTGAGAGGGGACTTTCTAAGTCACCATCATTATCATCATCATCATCAGTTCTTTCACTTTTTAGGTCTGACTGAGCATCAGAGTCTTTATGAAGGTTTAATACATCTGTTGTCTCATTTAGTGCCACAGTAGTCACCTGTGGTTGGTCTGTGTTTGAATCATGAGGCTCTGAGCCCACCCTTGTGTGGGGGGAGTCGTACTCTGGGATGAAGGGTTTGATGTCCAGTACTGGGGTGCCAGCAATCATGTCAATGTCTGACAGATGTATTGTATCACCTAGAAAATAAAGGAGGGAATGCATTAATTTCTATCAAGCTACTTGTTTCTGTAGCTGAGGTTAAATTTAACCGCTGAACATTTAGACTTCTAGTATATTTCATGTAACTGCAAGCAGTAAAAAAATAGTCTATACATTTTAGAATGGTCATAAGTTTCCATTCTGCTAAATCTGAACATCCAATCCAATTTTATTTGTTAAGCACTTTAAGACAACCAAAGTGAACAAAGTGCTGTACAGAAGAATAAATAAGACATCATAAATAAAAAACATAACATTTTGACATGAATAAAACATGGGTCCTCACAAAGACACAAACACACAATTAGCAATTGAAGACACATTTTTGTTTATGACACTCACCTACAATTTTATCAAGTTTAGCTAGAGTTAGGCCCAAGGCATTTGGTCGGTGGGGACTGCGTGTCGAATACACACCAACTCTCTGACCGTTGAGTCTGGGAGGTTTCACTTTGGCTCTGTAGCTCAAGTGCCCATTTTTGTGAAAGAGAAAGATGATCCTGAAGGGAGACCAAATGGGGGAAAATCACACGGATGGCATGAAATTAACAGTGAATACACAAAGTCTTTATTTGTGCAGAGGCGGTTTATGTTATTCATACAGCTTTTACTACCAGTCCAACATGGCTTAATTCGGTCTTATTAGACAGGTAAAAGGACAACTCATTCAAGCAAGGAAAGGTCAGCAATAGACTAAAAATGTCTCAATGAAACGCATTATAACAACTTTAAATATATGCTTTGGAGCAATCAAATTATAAAATGAAAAGTTTTGGTGTATACTCTGGACATCAACTGTATTTATAACTGCTGAAGGTTGAAATGAAAAACAGTTTGTAGGCACACCTCAAAAACCCACATTCAGCAATTTGAAACTACAGTGCTTCAATATCACAACATCACAGCATTGTCCCTTTTGAGTAATTGTCAGTGGAATGAAAAACATTGCTTAGAAACCAGCAACAACACTTTTACACTAATATTTTGGGTAATAGCAACCCCAAACCATGGACTGGACTGGGAAAGATGTACAGCATACATATGCAGTACACCAACTGTATGAGACCTACCAGACATGGGAGTATTGCTCCAGGCCCACCAGAGCGTGCTCAGGGTTATTGAAGACACTCTGCTGGATGCGCAGTTCAGCCCTTGAGGGGCCACAAATAGTGGGCTGTCTGGGAGTCCCATTCTTCACAGAGAAACAGGAACTGATGTAACCAATGGGGACTGTCTGGATGTTTCCTGCCAGTGTTACACAGATAACAACATTGTTTCAGTTCATAACATTTTATAAAATGTGTAACACAGATTTTTACACCTTTCTAAACGTTTTTTTTTTCTCTGCTTGTCATTTAACACAGTAAGCAGTACATTCATTTTTACTTTGCTCCTCCCTTTATGTGTTTTTTTTGGTCTATTTGTATTGAACTACATATCTTCTTCTCATACATATTTATATGCAACTCAGCAAGAATCAACCTTACTGTCAACCTTCTTTATATTTTTGGCAATGTGTGTATTTAGAATTTTGTGGATTTTTTTTTTTTTACACTTGCATGCTTTCCTACTTTGTACTGCAACTGGATAATACAGTCATATATATATATATATATATATATATGTGAACATCATCACATACCCTTCACCATACCTAGAGATTGGCATGGTTTTATTTCAGTTAGCCTAATAGCTAACTGAGATAAGATCCATATCAATGCAAATCAAACCAGCTATTAGGCTAACTGAAATAAAACCATGCCAATCTCTAGGTATGGTGAAGGCTATGTGATGATGTGGGGCTATTTTAATTCCAAAGGCCAAGGGAACTTTATCAGGATGCATAGTATCCTGGATCCATGAAATAACTGGCCTTTAAAAATAAAAGTCTGCCTTCCTCTATGGGAATTTAACATAGGGGTATGTATAATTATGGCCCCTGTATTTTAAGGAAGAACATTTATTTATTTACAATACATTATTAATTCACAAAAAAAATTGGTGTCCTTAAAAGGTTGGATTTTTCCTCATTTTTTTAATTAAGGCATTAAGATCAATTTCCAAAAGATGATTTTTTTTATTCCTCTTTTCAGTCAACTTGACCATGGGTATGAATACTTATGAGCAGCACTGTATGTGTGTGTATATATATATATATATATATATATATATATATATATATATATATATATATATATATATATAAGCATACATATTTATTTTAGTGCTGCAAGACTAATTAACTTGATTATTGGATTGACATCTGATTTATATCATTGTAAATTTAAAACCTTTGGATTTTGGAAAGTTGGTCAAACAAATGAAGCAATTTAAAGATGTCGCCAGCTTTCATTTATTAACTTTTCTTGTGACTAAATTACTAATCAATCAATTAAACAATATCTGAGAGATTAATAAATAATACCAAAGCACATTTATTTGACTATGTATACTCAGCCCATTTGGCACAAACAAATTCATTTGGGATAAATAAAGTTATTATATTGTCTTATATGATATATAAGTTTGATTACAATATAATAATATAATTACTATATATCTTATAGGATGTGATGCAGTGGTAAAAAATATGATATGAGGACGTTCTGGTGGGAAAAAAATATTTGTACAATGACTGTCATCCACTCCACAGCACTATCACAAAGCAGAAGAGCATGATCAGCTCAAGACTACGCACACTGCCATGCACAACTGACAGACTGAGAAAGTAATTTGTCCCCAGGGCCATACAACTGTACAATGCTTCACTAAAGGGAAGAGGAGAGAGAGACTTCTCTGCATAGTCTGTCTGCCTCTCCTCCCTCTCCACCACTTCCACTACCTCCTATAACAACAGTTATGTACTGACTGTCCACTGGCCCACTGTTTACTGCTTACACTGTTTACTGGCTATATTAGCCCATATGCACAACCCCTCCCTCCCTCCCTCTTTCCCCCAGCCTGGACTGAGGTCTGACTTAATACTTGAACATTGGCTGTAACCCTATTACTTCAAACCTCTAACATTGACTGTTGATTTGTGTCTATCCTACTGTCTACTTTATTCCCTTATAATGCCCATATTTAATGCTGTCTTTTTTTAAACTTTATCCTTGCACTGCTATAGTTTTTATATTACTATGTCTATATCATTCTCTTATATTGTCCATATTTAATGCTGGTCTCTAGACTTTATCCTTGCACTATTGGACTTATTTGCACTACCACCATGACACACACTCCCATAGAGCACCTTACTATGCATACTGAATCACAGGGTCCATCCCTGCCCTGTCACTGCAAGCGTCTCATGCTTATACATCCCTAGTACATTCATGTGGATTTTTTATTTGGTATCTTTTCTTTTATTGTCCATGCTATTCATGTGGATTTGTTATTTTAATCATCCTGTTTGTGATGTATGTGTATGTTGTGTGTGATGTCTTTAAGCTACTGGGACCTTGAATTTCCCCTTGGGGATCAATACAGGATCGATCTATCTATATATATAAAAAATACTTTTGTGGGTGACTTTACAGTTGTGCTAATGGTAACTACCTTTCTCTAATGAAGCCTTTGGCGGTGCTGGTGTCTGGTCTTTGTCAGGTTCACAGAGTCCAGTCTTTGCCACAGCAGACTGAATGGATATCATATGTTTGCGATGAGCTCTAACTGCACTGTCCAACATTTGCCTGTTAAAGAAGAATCAGATACCAGTAAGTTAAATATCATGTCAAAAGAAATACAAATAACATGTTATGAAAGGGAAGTCAGCAAATAAACACAATGAAATGCAATTCAACTTAATGTCTACAAAGGAAAAATAGCGTTGTATGATAATATAATGTCTAAAGAAGGTAACACACAAAACGTGAATTGACTGTTACAACGGTTGAGAGTACATTCATATCTCCAATTGTTCAATAACGTGCTAACGTTATGCGATGTTGTGAACATACCTCAGGTTCTTGACTTCTTTTCTCATCACAGAAATCTGCTGATTCAGTTTATTAATATGCTCGCCGCAGCAGTCACACAGAGAACTCATCTTACTGATATAAAGAATGATAAAAAAGCAGTTCTGGAAAAAAAAGTTAGCTTTTAGCTAGCTAGCTGTTAAAAAGCAACAACACGTGAGAGTTGTTTCTTCTTCTTCTTCTTCTTCTTCTTCTTCTTCTTCTTCTTCTTCTTCTTCTTCTTCTTCTTCTTCTTCTCTTATTTAATGGCGGATTGCAAACAACTTTTAGGTGCATACCGCCACCTACTGTGCTGGAGTGTGTATCATCATGTCATTGTATAATTATTTTAAATTCTATTCAACAACCCTGCAGCTTTTAAAAATTTAAATAACGCCTTCCTGGTGATCCTGATCTCCTCTTCCTCCCCTTCTGATCCCAGTATCCCTATCAGAGTCCACTCCCGTCCTGCCTCCTGAATCTTATCTTTAAACACCTGTCTTTCCACCTCATGCAATGTACAATACAATATTATATGTGAGAGTTTCTCTTCTTCTTCTTTAGTTTTATTGGTGGGCTACAAACCAACGCTTAAGGTGCCGCCACCTACTGTACCGGAGTGTGTAATATCATGACTTTAAACAAGCATCCCACAAAAATAACCTATAAGAAAGTATATTCTGGATATTAAACCTGTTTTATTTAAATAACTAAATAAAACCCTTTTAACCTGTAACCTCTAACAGTCCTTTGATGCTCCACTCCCTTTCCATATCTACCACCCTGTCCTTCAATCTCTTTATACAATAAACTTCCTACAACCTATTAGCACATGTTCTACAGTTTCCCTACAATTACAAATCTCACATGTACAGTTGTGTTCAAAATAATAGCAGTCCAACATCACTAACCTCATAAATCAAATTTTCTGGTAGAAGTGATATTTCTACATGGCAAATAATTTACTAGTAAGTGTTGTAGAGTCATAGAAACCTAACAGACCCAACAGTCATGACATGCATGCTGCTCATTCTGTGTAATTGAATCTGTAATTGTTCAAAATAATAGCAGTGTTGTGTTCAATTAGTGAGGTGATTGATTCTGTGAAGAAACAGGTATCAATTATGGCCCTTATTTAAGGTAGGAAGGAAGCAAATGTTGTGCATGCTGGTTATAGTGCATTTCACACTGTAATACTCAACAAAATGGGTCGTTCCAGACATTGCTCTGAGGAACAGCGGACTTTGATTAAAAGTTGATTGGAGAGGGGAAAACATATAAAGTCAACTACCATTCGAATGGATCGAAGAATAGCCAAAATGGCAAAGGCTCAACCAATGATCAGCTCCAGGAAAATCAAAGAAGACTTAAAGTCACCTGTGAGTACTGTTACGATCAGAAGAAGGCTATGTGAAGCAAACTAACAGCTAGAAGCCCCGCAAAGTCCCATTGCTGAAAAAAAGACATGTACTGAATAGGTTGAAATTTGCCAAAGGACACATTGACTGGCCAAAGGAGAAATGGGGCAACATTCTGTGGACTGATGAGAGCAAAATTGTTCTTTTTGGGTCTAGGGGCCGCAGACAGTTTGTCCGACGACCCCCATGCACTGAATTCAAGCCACAGTACACTGTGAAGACAGTAAAGCATGGTGGTGCAAAAATCATGTTATGGGGATGTTTCTCATACTGTGGTGTTGGGCCTATTTATCGCATACCAGGGATCATGGATCAGTTTCAATACATCAAAATACTTGAAGAGGTCATGTTGCTTTATGCTGAAGAGGAAATGCATTTGACATGGGTCTTTCAACAAGACAATGACCCAAAACACACCAGTAAGCGAGCCAAGTCTTGGTTCCAGATGAACAAGATTGATGTTGAGTGGCCAGCCCAATCCCAGACCTCAATCCCATAGAAAACTTGTGGGGTGACATCAAAAATGCTGTTTCTGAGGCAAAACCCAGTAATGCAGAGGAATTGTGGAATGTAGTTCAATCGTCCTGGGCTGGAATACCTGTTCACAGGTGCCAGAAGTTGGTCGACTCCATGCAACACAGATGTGAAGCAGTTCTCAGAAATAATGGTTATGCAACTAAATATTAGTGCAGTGATTCAAAGTAAAGCAAACTCTTGAGACACTTTTCAGTTCATACAGTAAATGTTTGAGTTTGTAAAGAAAAATGCAAATACTGCTATTTTTTTGAACAGCCTAATATTCTCCTTTAATATTATCCTAATTTCTTCACTTTCTGTAAAGGTATAACACAAACTTGATCAATTTTGGTCATGTTTTGATTTGGAATTGAATGTGCAGTGTTCCCAATGCATTGATATTATGGAATTAAAAGCTATTCTAAGGATTTTGAGCATTATTCACTTTTTTTTAAACACACTGCTATTATTCTGAACACAACTGTATCTGTCACTGTCTTGTTGAGTTAAGTACTACCAGCAATATATACAAGTTTACATACATGAAATATCCAGTTACACAGGCCTGAACAAACAAGGCACAGATGAAATACAGATATACTATTCTCACTGTAAGCAATAATAAAATATACTTATACTAGTATTTGTATTTTATTGGAGTGAAATTTGGCTGTAGGTTAATTTCTCCATCTAAGTTTAAAGAAATTACAAATTTGGGATGTTAGAAAAGTAAGTAAGTAAGTAAAGTTTATTTGTATAGCACCTTTCACAGATAAAAATCACAAAGTGCTTCACAATAAAATGTAATACAACACATTAAAATACAAGAACATTAAATACAAATAGAAAACATAACCAACAACCATAAAAACAAAGCAAAAAAAAAAGCAGATAGTTTCTCAAAAACACAGAAATATATGAAATGAAAGCATGATAGTCTCAAAAGAACCTGTACAAAACACCAGTATAAATCTATGGTCTTCACACATTTTGAAAATAGAGGGATAAAAATCTATGTATTCATTTAAAGGATGTCTTATTTTATTATTGATCATAGATTTATCACATACGTACTAATCAAGATAATAATGGTCACAGTCAGAGGATGGTAAGCAGTGTATTTTATTAGGTGAAAAACAACTTTTACAAAATTCAAATAAACCCATAATTACAAATACATCCTTACCAGTGATTTATACCATTTACTATTAAATAAAAGCAAGCAGAATTTGCTGTTTACTAAATGCAAAATAGAATTTGTGAGCTTCGAAGTGAAGCACAAACCAGAATAAATAAGAATACAAACAGGTTTGGTTTGAATTCATTCAGTTGTCAAATAAGCAATGCATATGCTCAATATGTTGGTTCTCTTCAACCAACAGGCTGCACACTAACTAAAATAATACTCAGATACAAACTAAATGGTTGTATTCTGAGCCGAGGCAGTATCTGAGAAATGTGTTTTAGAAAATTAGAATAAATTTCCTGGAAAATATTTTTGTGGAGGAGGCGTCAAGGACATCGTTGGAATTGAGAACATTTTGTTTTGTTCAGGTACAGTGATCGACGGTGTCTCAATCAAATCTAAATTAAAAAAAAAAAGAGAGAAAACAAGACAGGATACAGTTCATATTAAGACAAAAAAATAAGACAAATGAAAACCCTTTAACCAGGCAATGTCTTTAAAATGTCTTATTTTCCACACCATTCATTCACCTTGCAGTCTAAATGTCCTCTTTATTACCTTCATCAGATCTTTTGCCCTGAGATGGAGAGATGTCTTCCTCCTCATCTGGGCCCAAGTCCTCAATCAGGTTCAGAGCCTCCCTGCCTTGTGACTCTGTGAAGAAGGTCTCCACTTGGGGAGGAGCTGCAGCTGGAACAGGGGCTTGGGTCAGGGCTGGGACTGGGACAGCTTCTGGAGCTGGAGCCGAATCTTGGACAACGCTTGGAGCCGTATCTAGGGCTTTGGCGGGAGATGGAGCAGGAGCTGAAGGTGAAAAAAGGACTGGAGTCGGATAAATTTGAGATGGAGAAGTCAGATCAGGAGCAAAGACAGGGCTTTGGATGGATCCAAGCACTGGCAGAGGTGCAGGGGCAGCAAGGACAGATGATGGTTCTGATTCCGGAGCAAGTAAGGGAGATAGAGAGCCTGGTGTTTGATCTGGGATGACCTCAGCAGGTTCAGGCACCACCACCACTGAAGGAGCTCCCTGAGGCACTGCTGGCTCCTCCTGAATGACAGATATCTTGGGCGTGGGCTCACTCTTCTTGGGCCTCCCTCTCCTCTTTATGCCACTCTCAGTCCTGGGTCTTTTCCTCTGGCTCTCCACCCTGAGAAAATACAACAATTGTAATCAACCTCAAAAGCAGTGGACATTGATACAGCTCTTTGTGATACTTTTGCTAAGCTAATAGTACAAAGTCCTTGACCTGGATCTTGGGCGTCAATAGTAACACATGAGCAACCTTTGGTTTCCTCTTGCTCCATATTCAATATAAAGCAGAGGAGTGATAAGCAACTGGAGTGCTGATAATGACGTAACTATGCATTGTGAAGTACAGTGTTTTATAAAGTAAGTTTTGTTAATAAAGCCTTATATAAACATGTCTAACCAATGCTAAAATTGTATTCCCCCCCATTGCATTAAGACAATTATTTACTGTATCATTACACTGGTATATACTGTAGATTTCTAGGTCTGCACTGCTAAAACTATAATGGTTACTTCAAATGAACATAACTGTAAATGTAGGTCAATGCATTAACATTGGCTGTGCCTTTCTATAAATTTACCCAAAAACCCACTGGTTAGTCTCATTCTCTTCTGCTTCAGCCTTCCTCTTCCTGAGAAGATCCCTGTCTCGCAATCGGCGACAGATCCCACCTATAAAACAGAGAAACCATGCTAACAAGGGCAGTGTGAAATTATAGACATACAGAGCAGTATTTTTCACGCATGACCGGCAAATGTGGATGACTGATGGCATTTAAAGATGTGGTTTATAGACTTTTTCTTTTCTTTCAGCTACACACTGGCAAGTCTTTGACTGAAACATTTCCACACTATGGTTTAAAATACGGAAATACTAAACATGTCTCTCATTTGTAGTAACAGCAGCTTAGCTATTTCTGAGTTGACCAAAAGACACCACACAGTCTGCAAATGAAGAACTGTTCACCCAAATTTCTAGTGTGGAAATACTTAAGTACTTCATTTTAAAAGAAGATAAGTAAATCTTAAAAGTTACCTTGGTCCTCATTCTGATTTTTATATTCCGACTCCTGCTTCTCTGGTTGCAATGTCTCCTCCATTCTGAGTCCTGCTACTGTATGAACGAATTCAACTAATTTAAGACAGGCTAGCACAGAAAAGAAGACAGAATAACTTCTGACTGTTTTCTAGTCCCACCCAAAAATGAATTATCTGGTTAACCATTACCATAGTGCTGGAAGAGTTCTTGCAGCTTTGGTCTTATCATATTTGTAAAGCTGGAGGAGTTGGCACAGCATTGAGAGAGAGAGAGAGAGAGAGAGAGAGAGAGAGAGAGAGAGAGAGAGAGAGAAGACTGGAGCAAGTTATTTGAGGGCAGCGTGTATAGGGATAAAATATGTAGGCTATGTGGTATAGGGGGAAATACACAGAAGTTGGCTTATTAGACTAACATGTCTTAATTATACTAATAAACAGACTAGAAAATAGAAAGGACTCAGTTTTCACTGTTGCTTAGCAATGGCCAAAGTATAATTTATAGCTATATATAGACAATTATTTAATGACTAAACTGCCTAATGTTGTTGAAGGGAACAAAACAGGTCAAGAGTTAAAGGAAGTTCTGAATCTGACTACTGTGTTGAAAAGGCATCAGACAGCCTGAGACTAAGCAAGAAAGCATGTCTTCAACCGGAGTAAGGGCATACATCTTATCGCACTGGTGGAGAGCTGCTCAATTGGGGTGTGTTCTCAATCTTCTCCCAGCACATTGAGCCCTGATGTGTGTGTGTGTGTGTGTGTGTGTGTGTGTGTGTGTGTGTGTGTGTGTGTGTGTGTTTGAGCCACTCAGAGAAAGAAGCTGTCCAGCAGAGTCAATAACACTCAACTGCCAACTGCCTCCAGCACTGTAGGGGAAATGTTGAGGGTCCCTTGGTTAAATTCAAGGAGCATCTTGCAATTTACATACTCTTTCTAAAAGTATAGATAACTGTATGTCAATCCAAACTGTCTTTTTCGTGTAGTACATTCTTTATGGATGAACTTATGGCTGCAAAAAATGGCTTATGGCTTTTTTGCAGTGGAAAATTTGCACCTTCACCTGTTTTGTCCAGGGTAGATCTTGCAAGGCCATACAATGGCAACTAGTATAACTTCCTTCTCCGGGATACACTGACTGAGAATAATTAACTGTCCCTGTGTAAAATTCTAACAAAAACACACAGTCACACATTTAAACTACCTTGAACATTTAGCAGCACCTCCAGTATCAATATTGACTTCCAGCTGACCAAAAGACCACAGGCTGCTGCACACGGTTAACTCTTCAGCTGATAACACACAGACACAAGAATGGACTCCTTCCAAGTATGCACATCTTTCTAAATTACAGATTATTACCAGCATTACATTACACACACATCCATATCGTTGCACAATGAAACTCATATTTGAGGAATGGCAAAGCAGATATTACAGTGCCATCTTCTGGTGTACATTTTCAACTACTAAAAACTGATTTAAAACCTACATACAACTTGCACAAGGCCAAAAACTATTTAAATAATGTACCCTGGACAGTTGACATCCTATGTTAAATCTTTACTATACTACTAACCTTAAAAATATATCCATCATTTTACCAAAACCCAGAATAAAATTGTTGATTCATATTTCAATTTTTAAAAATCCACAATTCCTTTTCCAATCCAATTTCCTTTTTATTACTCAGTAGACTTCTACTTGAGGGCTCTGGTGTCTCAGGAAGTAAAAGGGGGGTTGGGGTCGGAAGGGGTGCCCTACTCTCCATGTGTATATACAATGCTCTCTTTACTGCAAACCAAACACACCCCTCCTTTCTCGCAGTGTGTCCAAACGGTTAAATGAATCTGGCATTTATGAACCAAACGTACAACACAATTTATCCATTGTGCACTTTATTGATGAAAATGGTGACAAGGATTACGAATTTATCATTGAATGGGCTTCAATTATAAGCTACAAGTATGCATTTTGCCAAACAAAGGAAGACAACAGGTTTAAGTAGTAATCATAGCAGGACTTCATGTTGTTAGATGTTCGCCTTATTTACACATTCAATATGAAACAATAACAATATGATGTCAAATATATCAAAAGCGGGCAGGCTTTCAAGCTATGAAACTTTAAGTTAGGCAGATAAACAACGTTGACTATATGACCTACTTTATCGACGTCTAATTGCTATTTTGCGTAAATCGACATGCATTCTGCATGCTTTCATTTAATAAAACTGACTTTACAGACAAAAGGCTCTTGTCTTCACTAAACATAGTACAGCACTTTCCTCGCAGAAATAAATTGCACCACAACACTGTTTCGGGGCAGCGTCATGTTTTGTGACTGCAATGCCTTATAGAGGCGATGGGCGTTTCTGGACGCAGATGGCGCTGTTGAGCATATATTTTGTTTCAGTCCCGTTTCCCTCCATGGTGTCTCCTCTCTCCGACTAACTTAGCGTTTGGCTCAGTTCATTATACAGTCCTATATTCTCCCTCCATTAGGGCATCTCTGCCTTTGGACTGAAGATCCCACCAAAACCCACGAGAGAAAAGTTTTACTTTCATAGGGCAAGATGGACATGAAAAAGAGGATCCACTTGGAGCTAAGAAACAGGACACCGTCTGATGTGAGTCGTGCTTTTTAAAACCAACCCTTAGTTTTCTGGCTAGCCTTGCTAGCCAGCTTGCTACTTTTTTTGCTTTGCGAGTGACCTGTGTGGCTAACGTAATGGTGACCACATGGGCTTTAGATTATGTTTCTCGTGTATAATAGGGCGGAAAACACTCGCACAACAAGCTTAATCCTTTATACTGTTCTGGATTGGGCGTATAGGGGCAACGAGAGGAGAAAAGCTGTATTCAATCGTTACTTTGAAACGGCGATTCCTAAGCTTGCTGGCATTATTGCAGTGCTTTAACCGTTTCGCAGCCTCCTTGGTCAGCGGTGCACACACGATTCGGCTCGACTCTCCCGTTGTACCACGATTAGTAAACTTATTTTTACGCTGATATATTGGGAAATTTGCTTCCTGCGCCGCGTTTGGCATTCATAGAGCGGTATATTTCATACAGACCTTGGAAGCCATGTTTGCTGCTAGCATTACTGCTAAAATGGGGCTCTTTTTTTTTTTTAATCACAAATGCTCTTTACAACTTCAAGGCGTTCGTGTTAAAAATGTAGTTTTTGTTACATGTAAACGGGCCATCGCCGATCACGAGTTACATCTTGAAATGTCTAACGTTAGAGTACGTTAATATCAAATGGGCAGATTCAGCAGCGACAACAAAAAACAGTCACTTGATTCACGAGTCATCCATACCTTGAGCACTTAACGTTAAGCCACTGTTACTATAATCCTAGCCAGTTGATGTTTACACAAACTGTAGCAAATAGCCAACTATTCCTGTTACCGTGAATTGTTTAAAGCCACGTTTAAACTGTTGCGATTTGTAAGTTTTTTTTAAAGGGAGTGTGCAGCAATTTATTCCCCCAAAATACTTACACGCTCGCATAGCAGTTACGTTACCATTTCATATCCTGGCATCTACTCATCTAAATATTGCACTTATTTAATGAAGTCTGGTGATCCGATGATTCGGAGTCATTCAGGCAGCAGCAGCCACCTAACTTGGTGTTTTTGTTCCCGCCACATTACCCCCTTCGCTACATTAGTCAAAGACAACAAAATACATCCAGTTGTAAAATGAAAACGTCAAGACAACGATTAATCGTCTAGTAACGTTACTTGTCATTAGAGCTAAACTTGTTGCTTGTAACTAAAACGGATCGATTAGTTCGCCAGCGGCTTCATTAACCGAGCCAGTCTGCTTGAATGACACGGAGATCCGGTGCACCGCGCTTGATGCGTGGGCAGACAAAAACTCGACGGTCGGCGTTTCCTCTCAACTCATGCATGAAATAAAACTAATTTAACATCGAAAAATGACTCAGATCAGGTTAATGTGTAACTAACGATAATGCCTCTTTCTAAACAGCACTTTTTGCCATTGAATTGTTCAGAGAACTGCATAACGTTACTGTATCTCAGGAATCGCCATGTTGTCATTCTGTCGTCTTTGAAGCTCTGGGAGAAAGAACTGTCTCCATCTTTGTTTTTACTAAATTTCCGTTCTCAATATATCTCCTTCGCCACTTCGACCTGAAAAACGATGTTGTACCCTGTAACAAACTGGCAACACCGGTCGTTTGCTCGACGACAAAGAATACTCCACTTCCCAAATGAAAGCTGGTTTAACGAAAAAGAGAGTCTTTACTAAGGGTGTATTCGCAATCCTTTCCGTTGCTGTTGGCTAATGGCGGGCAGACAGACCTCTGTAGCTGCTCCTCTACTGCACGGCAGCGTTTAAAAGGGGCAATGGATAGCCTGTAGCAAGCTAGCGCACTAAAAATCATTGCATTTGTCATTAGTGACTGCATCAGCAGGCCATGGGTAGCTACTGCTTTGCTCTTCCTCGTTTCAATGAAATCAATATATTATCAGTCGTGTCCGGATAAAATAAACACGAAAGTGTATATAGATTAAGATACAGTATCCGTTTCTGTGTTTTACTTGACAAATCGTGATCTTTGACGTTTGACAACAACTTTTTTTTTTTGCAACGTTATTGTTCAATATTGAATTACGCAACCACCTTTAACTGACTCAAACTAACTCCGCCTCTAGACTTGTTTTTCTGATATTTTACAGCAACTACAAAATACATTTTAATAACGTTACACAAAGTAAAGGGCCATTTTGCATAACAACAACAACATCCCCTATTAAACACATTGTGGTTATGTCGTTTTGTTTACAAAAGTTACATTATTTTGTTTTAGAAAGGAGAGTTTGTAAAATATTTTAGATATTATTTACAAATTTGTTTTTGAATACATTGTAGTTATGGATCAGTAGTAGGTCTATTTATAGTTTAACTAAATGCATACGACTGGATATTTTTTTTGATATATTATGCTTTTCTATATTTCAGGTACGAGAACTTGTCCTTGACAATTGTCGATCTGTTGAAGGAAAAATCGAAGGCCTCACAGCTGAGTTTGTCAACCTGGAATTCCTTAGCTTGATAAATGTTGGCTTAATGTCAGTCTCCAACTTGCCCAAACTAGGAAAACTTAAAAAGGTAAATATTAATGTTTCACCTTCTTACCTCCATCTAAAAGCTGAATTGTGTTAAAGTGTCAGCTGGAATAATATTTCCTTCTACCATCTTTCAGCTGGAGTTGAGTGACAACAGAATTAGTGGCGGCCTTGATGTTTTAGCAGAGAAACTACCCAACCTCACACATCTAAACCTGAGTGGCAACAAATTGAAAGACATCAGCACATTGGAACCGTTGGTATGTATTTCCATTTAGAAGCAACACCACACATATCCATGTGCATGCCTACAGAATGTGTATACTGTCTTAGGTTGTTGCAGACGATGTGCTTTGTTTTCTTATCTCATGTTAATGCCAAATTCATTAAAATTAGACAAAGCATTTTGAATATTTCTACAAAATCTTGTTCTGCAACTGTTTCAATATAAATGTGATTTCAGTTTATTAGCTGTTATTACTCATCCAACAGCATACAAATAGCATATATATTTCTAATTTCAGAGCTGCTGGTTTTATAATGCTCAGTACACATACACATCAGCATCGTGTACCCTTTAACTCTAAACATGACAGTACTAATCACAGTACTTCACTGCATTTGATCAACAGAAAAAGCTGGATAACCTGAAGAGTTTGGACCTGTTCAACTGTGAAGTGACAAACCTGAATGACTACAGAGAGAGTGTGTTCAAGCTGCTGCCCCAGCTTACCTACCTGGATGGTTATGACATGGAGGATAGGGAGGCCTCTGATTCTGACGGAGAGGTGGATGGAGATGGCGTAGATGACGATGAAGATGAAGGTAAGAAGTTCTTCCAATATCTCAGAGATGGCTCTGGTCTTCCTGCTGTAAGGATATCCTTAAATAGATAGTTGGGATATTTTGAAGTGGGGTTGTATGAGGTACTTATCCATAGTCGGTGTATTACCTAAAGTAGATGGCGGCTGGCACGCCCCAAGTTTGGAGAAACAGGCAGGAGTACCGACACGAAAGCTCAGCAATGTACGGCTGTGGACAGGGGCTGCAGCAAAACATATTTTAGCCACCTTAATAAAAAAAAAAAAAAAAAAAAAAAAAGCCTTCCTAAAAAACATCAATATCGGTTTAAGTATACGCTATATTTAGAATATTTTCATTACTTTACCTTTCCGTCAGACATCCCTTTCCGCGGTGGAACTGAAGCCTTTAAATCCATCTATGCTCTCTTTAAAGCTACTAGACCCCCTTTGACAAAAACTGTAATTTTACCTTGCAGACCTCGGGAGTTGCTGTTCTACCGCTGCCTCAATCGCATAGTTTGTTTGTGTGAAATAAGTGAATTCAAACTAACCCCTTTTTAAAACACCAAAGTCACACAATAACACAAACTTTTTTTTTAAGTCCACAATAGCTGGAAAGATATCAATATGAGATGAATATTACTGCTAAATATTAGAATACAGTTCAACCTCAACATGGCTGCCTGTCTGGTTTTGATTTTCATTATTAACTGTGTCTCTAACTTTGAAAATATAGTGTTGGATTAATTGCAGCATGGTTCCACTTTTCACTGTCTGTGATTGACTGATTGTTGCTTTTGTATTGCAGAAGGAGAGGAGGAGGAAGATGAGGATGGAGAGGAGGAGGACTTTGACGAGGAGGAGGAGGACGAGGAAGACGAAGAGGAGGTAGAAGGAGAAGAGGACGATGATGACGTCAGCGGAGAAGATGAGGTAATATACAGATAGCTAATATTATTTGGCAGAAAATCTTCTTGCAAGGCGTTTGGATGCATTGTTTCCTTTTTAATTTGTACATTTTTGTTTACCAAGGAGGAAGACTTGGGTCAGGATGGGGAAGTAGATGAAGAAGATGATGATGACGATGATGATGAAGAGGGTATGTACCGTTTCCGTAGTTTTGAATACCGTGCCCTTCACATATCAAAAAATGCATTCCGAAAGGACCTCAAAGACTTCAACACAGTAAACTACAAGTATAACACAACACTCCTGCAACCTCTCTTCATATCGCCACTCTAAACTCTCCACAAGAATTTGTTTGTTTTTATGTCTTGACAGGTGGGGCATTGCTTATACTAACTTGTAATTCAGGAGCATGAAGTACTAGGAAACTTCAGTGATATTTCAGATTGGGTTAGACAGAATCACTTGATTTTTCTTCATTAAAAAAGCACAGAACTGTAGTGGCAATGAACACTGCAGACTGGGACCAGAATCCATTGAGGCATATAATGCACACAATTTACTAACTTAAAAGTAAGCCGGAAGTACATTTACTGTTAAGTTTACTCCTTAAGATTTGAGTCCCTGGCGCCTGGGTAGCTCACCTGGTAGAGCATGCGTCCATATACAGAGGTCCAGTCCTGGCCGCAGCGGCCCCAGGTTCGGTTGCGACCTGGGGCCCTTTGCTGCATGTCATCCCCCCTCTCTCTCCCCTTTCATGTCTAAGCTGTCCTATCAAATAAAGGCCAAAAAATATCTTAAAAAGATTTGAGTCTCTAATCTTTGTATGAATTCAACAATTCTCAAATTTTTCCTCCTATTTGTGTGTACTCTTAAAGGCAGGGTTGGTAACTTTTTCCAATATACACTTTTGCATATATTGTTCGAAATGGTATTTACACCCAGACAGCAATAAATAATGCATGGGCTCTGACAAAGGAGCAAAAAAGATCCGTCATCTGCCACGCTGCGCATTCTCTACCCCTCCCCGTGTATGAGCCTGATCTCAATGCGCGTTGTCACCGCATTGCTAACAATAGTTATGTTTGTTTTAAACATTCAGTATAATATTAGGTGTTTGCTAACCAGTGAATCAGACATGAAGTACAATTGCAGTCCTTTCTCCGCTCTGCTCTGAAGCAGCGGTGCTCATGCACGTCTGTGTGGGGGTCGGACCCACCGTTACTACCCATTACTGACCACTCATAATATAACTCAAATAAGACATACTTGGATCACTTTTTTAAAAACGGTATGATAATGTAAATCAAATAAGCGTGTGAGTGTAAAACATCTGAAAAAGGAAAGGGCCAGTTAAATCCTGAAAAAGGTCAATACTGAAGATGCATATCTGACAGTTTATTTTCAGCTCCTAATCGTGTAACTTTATATCATGTAGAGAGACGGCAAAACACAATAGTGACCATTCTTAAACACTGCCCACACTCCCTAATTCCCACGAGAGGATGTCTTTGACAATGCTGAAGTATTCAAGATGTTTGTTATAGTTACAGTAAATGTTAAGAACCCTGTGTATGTATAAGATATGGAACACGTAAAGCCTGTATTTACATGTAGATTGTTAAAAACAAACATGAATCCAGTGTGCTGTGACTCAGCCTGCATGATTAAATGGTTAGACTGAGTCTTGCTGCTGTTGTAGTGCCTCCAGATGAAATATTAGATTTATATTCACTGTTAAAATTGAAGTTTTGTCATCTTGGCACCCAGTGTGACACATACTTCCTCTTTGCCCCCAGAAGCAGAAGCTGGCAAAGGAGAGAAGAGAAAGCGAGACCCAGAGGATGAGGACGACGATGACGACGACGACGACGACGATTAAGAGCAAAACGGAAAACGAGAGCTTTCCGAGTTACCCTTACTCCCCCACAAACCCGAACGTCCGCCCTCCTACAACTCGCACCGCCTTTGTAATCCACGTCAACCCCCCAGCTCTGAGCTCTTTTTATGGGACAAGACTGTACCGGATGGGTGGGCCGAGTGGAGCTGCCGACCCCTTTTTTTCTCCCCACCATGGAACTGAGAGCCACCAAACACCCTCCACCTCACCCACCCCACGGCCCCCAGGTTCTCAGGCAGCCCAGCACTCAGCATTCCACAATTTCACTGTCGACCCCTCTTTATGTATTCCCGTGTGAGGACTTTGGGACTGGTATCTAGTTTTGGGTCTGTGCTTTTAATATTTTGTTGGATGAATTATTTTTTGTTGTTGGGTTTATTATTTCTCTTTTTTTTTGTCTATTTTTTTTCTTCTGTTCCTTATTTTTCCCAATCAAATTATTGCTATAGCAGCTGTGCAACCAGCGAGCCATGATTTTTAGTGTGGCTGCCTGTTGCACAAATCAAAGTTGTAGCTACATTTTTACTTTCTGTATGACAAAAAAAAAAAATTTGTAAATAAAATGTTAACATTTTGTGCTTTTCTCTCCTTGCTGCCTTGCTTTACTGGTGTCCAAAGATAAAATTATGAAATGATGGCCGTCATCCACCCCTGCTGTTATTCTGCACTGATAGTGACTGTAGACAACAGTCCACAGAAAAAGTCTAGTCTTAAGACGGGTTTAGATAGTCTCCCGTTTTTTAAATTTTAAAGACAAGCCAGGCAATCGTACAGATGAAAGAAGTTGGCCGTCTACATGTTGCAGCCTCAGAGACTCCAAATAGTCAACAGATTACTGAAGAGCAGCACTTTGATGTACAGACATGTTTACAGAAATAGCTAACTGCTCAATATTAATTTGAGTCATTGAGTGAAATGTCTCACGACTTAACCACTTGAACACTAAGCATATCGTGTAGGCTACACGACTTGCCATGTTGTAACTGAGCACACGAGTTCTATTTGACGGCAGCATTAAAATAAATGCATATTTTAATCATCCGCGGTCCTACATTTAATCAAACTGTGCACTTGGTAGGCTAAATTTGGTAGCAGTTGTTGAACTTGCTGGCTTAAGATGCAGGAGGAAACGTGACATACTGAAATAAAACGCAAGACATGAAATGT
Organism: Sander lucioperca; assembly: GCF_008315115.2. Taxonomy (NCBI): domain Eukaryota; kingdom Metazoa; phylum Chordata; class Actinopteri; order Perciformes; family Percidae; genus Sander; species Sander lucioperca. The sequence continues at coordinate 32,537,372 of NC_050176.1, forward strand.
GTTATCAGGAAAAATGCCTCAATGAAATAAAAAAAGGGCACTTTTTAAATAAATGCAATTAAATAAGTTAAATCCAATAAATAGTAGTTATGAAAAGGAATGATGAAATAACATTAGACATTGCATTATTAAAGCATTAGTTTTAATAATTTCTTTATTTTTAATACACAACTTGATTTATTTCATAATGTATTTTTTGGTTTTAATATTGAACATTTTGAGGTTCCATAGTAGCCCATGTGGTCACACAGTGACATAGGCCAACAATAAAGAGAGTGTATAGCGTAAATTCTGCTGTGTGACTGTTCAGTCACTATAAAAACAGTGCTGAAGAAATGACATCAAAAAATGGCAGCTGCTCTGTTATTTAGCTAGAGATATGCAGTATTTATTTGTGTTATAAACTACATAAAGCATTTGATTCCCAAGCTAGCAAATGATTGTTCTTTAAATGCACAATTTTGGCAGAAACTTTAAACAATCCTTTTTTCATTTGCATTTCCAGACTTTTGAGAGGGAGAACAATTATAAAAATATAAAAAAAAAAAAAAAAAAAAAAAAAAGTTTTTTGGATGAGGAAAAAAATCCATTTGAATAAATATTGAGGAAACATGGACATGATTAAGCTGGTTGGAATGGCTCTGGAAGTAAAAACTGTCACCTTCAACTGTTGTGATGTGGTCAAACAGCCAAATGAGTCTTTGAGCAAGTCCACTGGCTGACTGTAAAAACAGCAGTACACAGTGGGAATGTGTTCACCGTCCACCAACAGCAGTGGTGGTTTGGAGTTTACACTGGCTGGGGTGTTGCTGCTCCAGGACAAAAGTCAGCCAGAGATGAAGCTGTGCTAGAACTGTCCTGCCAGAGGTCAAAAGGTTCACAATTGTATTGAGGCCAGTGTGTCTGTAGGCTATGTGTGGGTTGGTGTGGCAGTTTCCATGTGGCAAATCTTTGACAAGTGGCCATGAAAGGTTAAGCCTAGAATATCATTATGGTGCTTGTGCCCCTGACTACATACTAAATACAGGCATGCATGATAATTTGTGCTGTATCTGGTTATCTTAGGATCAGTAGCTATATTATTTGTGTTGCCTAATATCTGAAAACACTTCTGTAACATCTATGCATATTTACATGCCAATCAGAAAAGTGTTCCTCTTAAAGCTATAGTGCGTAGTTTCTACTGCCCCCATGAGGAAATCTAAGTAATAACAACAAAACTGTCGGCGCCCATAGAGATGAGAAAAGGGAATGTTTAAATTCTGAAAGCAACAAATATGATGAACTGACAGCACAGTGGCAAAAACTATTTAGAAGTACCTTGAGGGAAACTGCCATTAGGGTAGACTTTACTAACTGCTTAGTGTAAATTTGTGTGTACTTAATTCTGGTTATTTAAGTCTTTGCATTAACAAATTATCACAGCTAAGCCTTGTAAAAACATTCATGAGTTCCCTATCACATGTAAGTAAAATGTTTATATCAAGAGATGAAGACCTGTCTCCCTGTTGGGCTCACTTCTGTTCCACAATCTTATTTCAAAGCTGAACCATCATACTGGGAATCTCTCTCCATCTTCTAAAAAACACATATCTACTTATCTGTTTTAGGATTTATCATCCCTGTTGTCCTAAAATTTAGCTTTACAATTCATTCTTGTCACTGGAAACAACAGCTGAGAAAAACAACTATCTCTACTCAAGGTCCACTTACAGTACTTATAAAGCTCATCTACTAATGAAAACCGTTTAAAGCTCCAGAACAAGCGATGAATAGACCTTGAGTGGAGATTGTTTATAAATGTCAAGCTCAATAATTATTTTGTTAGCATTTAACAACTCAACAGGTCCTGCGTAGGACTGTGCAATATAAATAAAATCCTATCTAATTTTAGATTGTAATATGTAAGGAATAATGTAGAGAGAGCTGGTCATTATTGCGAATTAGAACCCTAAAAGGGTGATGCAGGTTCCCGACCCAGGAACAATATATATCATCATATGTTACATTTACTGGAAAATCTATTTTACCTATCTATCCACTACAGTAGTAGATACTCTTTCAGCTTAAAATACGAACAGAAAACCCCAGTGTCATGTTTCAGATTTTAACAGAGAGCAATAAAAGACACCCAAATACATTCATAACTGAAAGCGAGTGGATCCCAAACTAACCCAGAAGTGGTGCAAGACTCCGGCTCTACAATGGCTTTAAATTGTTTCTTCACAGTGACTCCACATCAAGAAAAAAGCAAGCAGGCTTTTTATCCTTTTTAAAAACAGTTTGCGTGCTGTATTCGCCAAAAATTCAAGTACTTGATTAAATGGTATTTTTCCTTTGACTGTATTTTAAAATAAATATAAAACTTAACTGCTACATAGCATCAGGTACAGAATTGGCTTACACAATAGCCACTGTAAAACGGGTTGATTATTCACCAATTTTCCAGTAAATTTTCCAGTCATCCAAAAATAAAAACAAATGCAGCTCAATGTAACGCAACAACACAGCTGGAATGATATTGTCATTCATTTAGATCACTCTCATTCAAGCACACATTAAAACACCACAGCCATCTCCACTTACAGTAGTTTAAATATTGAAAACAAAAAAACAATCACCAAGCATAAAAAAAAAAAAATTAGCGTTATCGCACAGGATGTCTGCTCCTGCCCTGAAACAACTTTTAAACAACACGCAGACAGCCCCATCATTCAGTCAAGACAGGCACAGACATCCTTTTTCATCTCTGAGCTACAAAGAGCATACAAAAGCTAAAAAATACAATTAATTTGCATAGCTGTGAAGCATAAAAAATAAACAGGGTAAAGATCAACAGGTGCAAAGAGTTTTAAATCGTGTTACAGCTGGGTGAGAATGTGTTTGAGTGTATTTATATGAACAAAGAATATGTGCACCCGACTGAAAGAAAACACAAAGTTGAGGTTTAAAAATCACCCCTGTGCAGTGAGTAGTGGGCTCATTAAAGGATAAGAGGTGAGTCAGGACCTTAAGAAGAGGTGTGAAGATGGAGTAAGGAAGTTTGTACAGTAATGCACATGTTCCACGAGGGGGTGAAGGTGACCCCCGTGGGTCAGACAAGTCTTAAGGTGAGCTCTGGTGAGATTGGGAGTTTTTGATGTTCTTAATCTCCAGCTCCAGCTGTTTGACGCGCACGTCCCTCTGGTTGAGGAGCTCCCTCAACCGTCGGATTTCCTCCTGCTGCTTGTGGAACTTCAGACGCAGCTGTGGACAAAACACATGCACAATATATTGGAATATATATCAAGGGTGTAACTTCCATTAGAGAAATGAAATCCTTTATTTGAATAAAGTGATTCATCACATTGAATGAGTTAGTCTTTTGTTTATTAAATCAACTTTCTTTAATGAATATAACTCAACATAAACACATGAAGGCAACAGGCCAATCCAATAAGGGCATCAAATAATGATGAAATAATAATAAAATAATCCCACCTTTAGGCTTACAGCAACATTATGCTAACTAAATATATATAGTTAGTATAAAATATAAAATATAGTATTATATAAAATATTAATAAAATCAATTTTTGGGACTTTACAATGCTCTGGAGTTATTGGAAATGTTTGGATTACACGAGTCAGGAACAATCCTACGTAGCCACCACTGAAATCTAATTCTACAAATAGTATAATACTAATAATATAATAATATTAGTGTAGCCTAATCTTTATCTGCAACTTTGCAGCAATACCAGGTTCAAACAATAAATAGATGTGCAAAAAAAGCTGTGAACCATTAGAATGTTGATTTAGAATTCAAATTATTCGGTAAAGCTCTAGTTGATACGTTCATCTAGGTCACTTTCAATCATTACAGTGTACTCAGCAATATTTAAGGGTAAGGCTGATGATATTCTATATTTTTGTTATTGCACTATATCTCATGAAAGGATCAAAACCAACAATTTGTTAGTCCATTTCCCATATATAAATATATATACATACATACACACACACACACACACACACACACACACACACACACACACACACACACACACACACACACAGAGCAATAAAAGAGAGACAATACATAAGTAGGATTACTTTAATGTTGGTTTTGGTCTTTTCATGGGATTTATTGTCAATAACAAAAAATATAGAACATCAGCAGCCTTATCCTTAAGCTTTCTGAGCAGCAGCTGGTATAGTATTGGACTTTTTTTTACCTGAGGTTTTGCCTCTCAGGCAACATAGAGACTGCCCTAACCTGATTGGTGGAGCTTGTTTACACAGCCTGACAGGACTCAAAAAACTAATCAGCCTCCTCTGCATGTTTTTTAGGGGGAAATCATTAAATTCATATTTTCTTTACTGTTGACAGTGTAATTGTATTACTTTAATGAAAAGATGTCAATCAAAGTGACGACTGTTTGATTTTTTTTTTTTAAATTCAAGTTTTAAAGTCTTGTCGTGCTTTATTCATTTTATTCTATTTTAATTTTATGGTTAGAAAACAGCTTTATCTCAGTCTGTGACATTTCTAATTCTTCCATTAAATTTATGGAAAGCACAAAGATTAATTTTATCATAAAACGTAATTAACTAGGTTGTAAATAAATAGCACTGACATGGTTTTTAGACTGATGCCCTTGAAAACAAAATCATTGTACAAACAGTAGAACATAAACTCGAAGAATGACCAAAATCATTCAGTACCTCATTCTCAGTCCTGGGCGGAGAGCAAAGCGCGAGGTCTTCTCCGTTGCTGACAGGAGTCCGACTCCTGTCGTCCTCCGTATTACCGCTGTCCTCCTTGCCATCTTTGGTTCCCAGTTGGTCCTGAATGTATGCCAGTTGCAGGGCGCCTGGTCTGCTGTGAGACCTGCGAGTGTCTAGTGAGTTTCCCAGTCCCTTGCTCATCTCTGAGTACGACTCTGCTACTTGACAACCTGGCTTCAGAGACATCAGCACTGGACCTAAGAGAGAAAGAGAGTTATCCTGAGACTTAGAATTTGGGTTCTCAGAAAGTATAGTATAATAAATTAAAACTACCTGACAGTATATAAAGTAGTTCAAATCAGCCCTAACTTGACCAGCTACAATGTTAAGTTTGCTGATGTACTTTTACTTCTTCCACCACTGGTAATACAGGAATTACCGTTATTAGATTAGATACTATAGAACTTTAACAGTAAAAAATCAGTGACGCAATACACCTACAGTATGGAAATTAAAGTAGGAACTCAGAATATAGTTAATACATGTGATTATTAGATATCATCTTTGACTATTGTGAGGATTTGATATAAAATCAATGATTTCAAGAAAAGTGATTGAAGTTAAGTTTTTGTTTTACATACAGTATGTGAAGAGATCCCCCACTACCACACCAACATATACAAATGTCACACACAAACAAACAAACAAACAAACAAACACACAAACACACACACACACACACACACACACAGCGTTTCACTATCTTTGTGGGGACCCATCATTGACATAATGCATTCCCTAGCCCCTTACCCTAACCATCACAACTAAATGCCTAACCTTAACCCTTACCCTAACCATAACCTACAGTTGTGTTCAGAATAATAGCAATGTGTTTAAAAAAGTGAATAATGCCAAAAATCCTTAGAATAGCTTTTAATTCCATAATATCAATGCATTGGGAACACTGCACATTCAATTCCAAATCAAAACATGACCAAAATTGATCAAGTTTGTGTTATACCTTTACAGAAAGTGAAGAAAAAGTAATATTAGGCTGTTCAAAAAAATAGCAGTATTTGCATTTTTCTTTACAAACTCAAACATTTACTGTATAAACTGAAAAGTGTCTCAAGAGTTTGCTTTACTTTGAATCACTGCACTAATATTTAGTTGCATAACCATTATTTCTGAGAACTGCTTCACATCTGTGTTGCATGGAGTCGACCAACTTCTGGCACCTGTGAACAGGTATTCCAGCCCAGGACGATTGAACTACATTCCACAATTCCTCTGCATTACTGGGTTTTGCCTCAGAAACAGCATTTTTGATGTCACCCCACAAGTTTTCTATGGGATTGAGGTCTGGGATTGGGCTGGCCACTCAACATCAATCTTGTTCATCTGGAACCAAGACTTTGCTCGCTTACTGGTGTGGTTTGGGTCATTGTCTTGTTGAAAGACCCATGTCAAATGCATTCCTCTTCAGCATAAAGCAACATGACCTCTTCAAGTATTTTGATGTATTGAAACTGATCCATGATCCCTGGTATGTGATAAATGGGCCCAACACCACAGTATGAGAAACATCCCCATAACATGATTTTTGCACCACCATGCTTTACTGTCTTCACAGTGTACTGTGGCTTGAATTCAGTGCATGGGGGTCGTCGGACAAACTGTCTGCGGCCCCTAGACCCAAAAAGAACAATTTTGCTCTCATCAGTCCACAGAATGTTGCCCCATTTCTCCTTTGGCCAGTCAATGTGTCCTTTGGCAAATTTCAACCTATTCAGTACATGTCTTTTTTTCAGCAATGGGACTTTGCGGGGCTTCTAGCTGTTAGTTTGCTTCACATAGCCTTCTTCTGATCGTAACAGTACTCACAGGTAACTTTAAGTCTTCTTTGATTTTCCTGGAGCTGATCATTGGTTGAGCCTTTGCCATTTTGGCTATTCTTCGATCCATTCGAATGGTAGTTGACCGTTTTTTCCCACGTCGTTCAGGCTTTGGATGCCATTTGAAATAATTTTGGCTGAGCAGCCTATAATTTTCTGCACTTCTTTATACGTTTTCCCCTCTCCAATCAACTTTTAATCAAAGTCCGCTGTTCCTCAGAGCAATGTCTGGAACGACCCATTTTGCTGAGTATTTCAGTGTGAAATTCACTATAACCAGCATGCACAACATTTGCTTCCTTCCTTCCTTAAATATGGGCCATAATTGACACCTGTTTCTTTACAGAATCAATCACCTCACTAATTGAACACAACACTGCTATTATTTTGAACAATTACAGATTCAATTACACAGAATAAGCAGCATGCATGTCATGACTGTTGAGTCTGTTGGTTTTCTATGACTCTACAACACTTACTAGTACATTATTTGCCATGTAGAAATATCACTTCTACCAGAAAATTTGATTTATGAGGTTAGTGATGTTGGACTGCTATTATTTTGAACACAACTGTAAATATAACCCTAAAACCAAGTCTTAACCCTCAAACAGCCCTTTAAAGTTGTGGGGTCCAGCATTTTGGCCCCACAAAGCTGTCTGGACCCCACAAGTATACTGTATTCCCGGTTTTTGGACCCCACGAATATAGTTAAACAAGAACACACACACACGCACACACACACACACACACACACACACACACACACACACACACACACACACACACACACACACACACACACACACACACACACACACACACACACACACACACACACACACACACACACACACACACATTCTGACCTTTATCTATGCCGCTGAGCCACTCCTCTGCAGTCAAAGCAGGCTTGTTACCAGCCGTCATTGGATAGATGTCTTCTTGGTATGACTCCGACTACAAACACATACACAGTTAATTCAGTCATACGCACAACCAAATGGATCCCTGAAATCTATTCAGCTAAAAAAGTAGATGCATTTCTTTTATATATCTCCCCGGTGTTTGTGGTTTGTGCAAGTGGCTGTACTCTCACCCTGCGGGGTACGATCATGGAAAGAGGCTCAATGAGACTCTTGATTGTCACCAGTTTGTAGAACCTGAACACCTCACAGGAGCTCACATCCAGACCTCTCTTTGGCATCACGCCTGAAGGAGGACACACAGGACGAGACAGTTTTACTCTGGTACACAGGAGACCCACTTTTTCTGCTGCACTACTGTGCAGTAAAATATACTTATAGTATCTTTTGTTATATTTGTTGAGAGTTAAGTACAGTTACTGTACACTACAATGGAGATAAGATAGAAATGTAAAAACACCAAGACAAAACATAACTGCAAATAACATGTAAATTATTATATCATGCTTTGACAAGAAAAAAAATAATCGTAATCGAATCGGGAGATCAGTGAAGATTCACACCTCTAATGTACAGTAAAGCAATTATAGGCTTTTTAACACCCACCTAAATTAAAATAAGTTGATTGTTTTTTAACAATGAATTTGGGCATTCATTTTTCAAGGATTTATTACATTTCTTTTCTTTTTAATTTTTTTTTTAAAGAGTATTTTTTGGGCATTTTTAGGCCTTTATTTTACAGGACAGCTGAAGACATGAAAGGGGAGAGAGAGGGGGGAATGACATAATGACATACAGCAAAGGGCCGAGGTCGGAGTCGAACCCGGGCCCGCTGCGTCAAGGAGTAAACCTCTATATATGGGCGCACGCTCTACCAACTGAGCTATCTGGGCGCCCACATTTTTTTGACTGCCAGACTGCTTTGAAGTTGGGAAACATCATATTTTTTTTAAAGTTTCAGTTGAAACTGGGTTATTTTTTTACAACAGGACTTTAATTAAAAAAATTACTTAAAATATGGGTCTAATCGATAGATATATTACATGTGGAGTCTGTAAAAATTCTACATCGTGCTAGCTTCCCGCAGGTGGAACAGTAGTTTATATCTTTGTAACTCAATAGAAAAGACCTGCTGCTGTTCAGTTTCATAAAAAAAAATGAAATGTCAAAATCTTGAGCTAGTTTATAAAGTTATTTCATCCAACAATATCCTTTTCATGAGTTTAAAGTCTAAAACGTGTGCATGTCACTTCACATGATCTAGGCCTTGATCAGCTGGTTTGGCTATTCAAATATTGCAGGCTTATTTGCACAGCAGCTTTGCTTACAGGTGCAGGAGAGGCAGCACGGCCAGAAGGCAGATGGAGTTTCCAAACAGCCACATTTTACACACATTCATATAAGGAAATAGTTACATGAGACGTCCAGCATACTGGAGTTTGATTAAAATAGTATATAGTGACAGTGTGTAGGTATTTTTGTGTGTGTTCCTTACCCATTCCTTTCTGAGGTAGGTTTGAGCGGTACTCTGTTAGGTAGTGGATATACGGTTTTTCTGAGCTGATCTCATAGTACCTCATATTTCCGTCACCCTGACAGAGACAAGAGAGGTCTTTGTAACAATAATATTAAAAGTATTTTGTGTAGAAAGACTTTCTAGGTGCTTTCAGAGACTCACCTTCCCCGCAAGGTACAGCATGTGTGTGTCAGGGTCGTAGAAAGGAAAAAGGACTCCAGACGAACCATCCAGGTTCTCTTCTAACAAAGGCACAGACAGATCGTCCTACAAACACACAAAGATTAAAAAAAAAACTAACTTAAGTACCAGTAACCAGGACAACATCAAAACACTCCATCATTTAAATCCACTTCTACATAAGAAGCACTCTCCAGCGCTGAATTAAAAACACTGAGTGCTCAATCCCTAATCCCTTCTTCGGCTTTAATCTTCCACCCACGATACACTCACACATCAAAACACACCAAAATCCACTAGTGTGTCCACTAGATGGCAGAGTTGTGTTTGTGAGAGAGATTCCACTTCATATTGAGCAGTATATTTTGGATGGGAAAGAACTTGGGTGTGCTACATGTTTTATTTGTTTTTTCTACAGTTAAAGTATTTAATTCACACATGAGGCCGTTTGGAGCAGTTGAACAGTTGAACACCATTACCCAAAGTTTATTATGTCAAAGGTATTCAACTGTTCTTAATATTTCCTTTCTATACTTATTTCAATATTCATTCATTAGGGGTCTTCAATGTTTTTTTTAAGCCAAAGACCCCTTAACTGAAAGAGAGACGGAGCAGGGACCCCCTACTACATATTGTATAAAATTAAGTTGCATATTAAACTGGGCCTACAATAACGTGTAGGGTGGCCAAAAGCCTATATACATACCATTTTAGTGCATAGAATACTAAGCTATTAAAATACTAATTGTCGGCTTGATTTTATAAGTTACACATATGTGGCACAGTGAATCCTTAGGATTACCTGTATCTCTGGATGGCTACCTTAGTGACTACCTTACCTATAGGCCAGTAAGCCTCTCATCAGTGGCGATTTATATTCGCTAATAATATGTTGGAATCATGTCAAGACATTTAAAAAAATAAATTTAACCTTTCAAAGATTAACAATAACTTGGAGGCCCCCCTGCAGTGACTCTGGGATCCCCTAGGGGTCCCGGACCCCCTATTGAAGATCCCTGCATTAGACGATTAATTGTCTAACCATTTTTCAAGCAGAAATGCCAAACATTCACTAGTTGCAGCTTCCCAGTTGTGAGGATTGGATGCTCTTTGTTGTGATATCTGACAGTAAACTGAACATATTTGAGTCTTTTGGATTGTTGATGAAATACAACAAGAAATTTTAATACAAAACTCAAAAGGTTTCTAGCTATTTCAGAGAGACAGAGCACATCTCATGGTCTTCATCAGTGAATGGAGCTGGTTCAGGTGATTGTATGTGTCATCACATGACAGAAACTCCACTTAATGGCACTTTTCCATTACATGGTACCTGCTCAACTCGCCTCGACTCGACTCTACTCTACTCGCCTTTTTTGGTTTTCCATTATGAAAAAAAGTACCTGGTACCTGCTAACAGGTACTTTTTTTAGTACCACCTCAGTCGAGGTTCCAAGCGGGCTGAAGCGATACCAAAATGTGACGTGAAAGCAACAGACGGGGGTGTCCTGAACAAACCCGCCATTTTTAAATAGTTTAGCCAGCTGTATTTTTTTTTGCTGCCTCCAGCTTCATTTGAAACAAAATGTGTCTTCTGGCTGTGGCAACAACACACCTTCGACGTTCTGTGTGTGTGTCGCGTTAGGTCACAACAGTTTACTGTGGCGCCGCTATGACGACCAGCCACACTGAGGCGGTACTAAAATCTGCAATGGAAAACGGACGCACAGAGTATCGAGTCGAGGCGAGTAGAGTCGAGGCAAGTCGAGTGGAGCAGGTACCATGTAATGGAAAAACGCCAATACTGACACCTGATCCAGGTGACAATTTGCTGATTAAGACCATCAGATGTGCATGAAAGCGCCAAAAAAGCTAGTTAGTGGTCCTTTGATATGAGATGATATGATATGATGTGCTGTCAGTTGTTCTCACCTGATCCCACAGAGCAAACTGTCGGTCGTTCCAACGTGAAGTGCCTGATGTGAAGAGCATCTTCATGTTACCCAGGAACAGCACCTTGCTGGCTTTGTGCTTCTTGCAGTTGGCTTCCTGCAAACACAACATATATCAAACAAAGCATCAAGCATACTAAACATTTGATATGTACAGTTTTTTAAAGTAATATAAACAGCTATAGACTAATAATAAACTGTGAGGTAATGTTCCTTGTGTGTCCACAGAAGCTTGTTTCGCAGGCGTGGTAATGAGAGCAGACTGATGTAAAGCATGTGAGTCACTGGCTGCTGACCCAGAGGTCTGTGGAGTAATGGTGTGGGCCTGCTCAGGCCAGAGGTGTCAGTTTTGGCTGTGTGGTGCTGGATGAGTGCCTGGGCTGGGAAATAAGCCGAGAACTCCCACTTATTGGCTGGGATGCTATTTTACACAGCAACTAAGGCTCATGGTTTTAAGGTTTTATTGATTGAAAATATCTAATAATAAATAATATCCCTACCTACACATTTTCTTTACAGTTACACTGATACATTAGATTAGCTGGTACATACCACATACAGATTGTGGTACATACTTTAGTAACTGCCTTTCGAGCACTCTCAAATGTAACTGCAGAATTGTCTAAAAACCGGTAGCAACACACACACACACACACACACACACACACACACACACACACACACACACACACACACACACACACACACACACACACACACACACACACACACACACACACACACACACACACACACACACACACACAGCATTACCTGTAGTAGGTTTCCTGAGCGTGACTCTATGAGTCGGACCTTCCTGTCCTTGCAGGTGGTGGCGAGGAGGCTGCCGTCTGTGTTGAAAGACATGGAGAGAACGACGTCTGTGTGGTGGCTGATTGTCCGCACGGGGTTCTTCATGACCTGCTCTGGACAGTCTAGGTTCCAGATCATCACCTGGAGGCGTAAATTACACAAAAAGGCTTGGATTCTTTTGTAGGAAATTCACTTATTGAAGATTTCAGGTTTTATTAAGCTAAATAAATACCATAATAAGTTTTTTTAGATGTAAAAGTGGTTTAAGATTCCTATTTTGTCTGATTTGACTTCACTTGGTTCTCTATATTAAAATCAGGATATGCTTGAAGCAAACTGGTTCGTATAAAGTGATGTCTGATGATGTCTAAAGGAAATATGCTTATAGCTGTTTGCACAGTCAAAGGCGGGGCAAAAACACTGCTGTCATAAACAGAGGGTGGATGCAATGTGTCATACAAATGGGGATAACAGCCAACACTTAACGACAATCTTTCCTCATGGTGTTGCACTAATGCACTTGGTTGTGCATATGAAAAGAGGCAGTTGACTGAAAAAATAGTTTTAGATGCAATCAGATTCATTTGAAGCTTTCTGATGCCTTGACTTGACATTACTGACATACATTTGACTTGATATTCTTCATTTAGACTTGGGACTTAATACTTGTGAGTAAGGCTGACTTGGTCACATCTCGGCTCACAGCAAAACCAGTAGTTTAGAGTGAAAATGATGATGAATTTTTGCAGTAATATATGAAGTGCTTGTTAAGCTGCATACAATACTTCGACAAACAGCTGTGACCTATTTGGCTGCATTGTAATACAGTTAGTTATTAGTACAGTAGGTCCTCCTAATTTCTTTTTACTAGTTTACTAGTTAGGGTTAGTGTGTGTGTGTGTGTGTGTGTGTGTGTGTGTGTGTGTGTGTGTGTGTGTGTGTATTACCTGGAAGTCATAGGCTGTACTGAAGAGAATGTTGTTAGCAGTCGGATGCCACTCAATGAGGCCCACTCTGCGGCTGTGACCCTGAAGCTCCTTCCATGGTGATGTGAGGTTCTTCAGCACACCATGAGGAGGGATTTCCCACACTTTCACCTAAAGACACACACACACACACACACACACACACACACACACACACACACACACAAAATCACATTAACAAACACACACGCAAAAAAACAAACAAACATTGTTGCACTTAATACCTCTAAATCTATGAAAAATGACCATTACAGAAATAATCAAGGGTCAACTGAATACAGAAAACAAATGTCACACTTTATAAAAAAAATAGTCTTAAAAGCTGTTGACTCTTCGTTTCTCTTTCTGTGTACAAGTATTTGTTCTTTGCCAGGTCAGATCTGAGGAATGTGTGGAATGACTTCTAGTTCTTCTTGAAGGCTAAACAGAAAGGCAATAAAATGATCTCCCTGCTGCTACATGCTCATATTCCAGGGAAATGATAACACATCCGTGAACCACTTTGAAAATGTATTTTGTGCGTCTGTGTGTGTACAAACCGTGGTGTCCTCAGAGCAGGAGGCAATGCAGAAGTCGTTGAAGGGATTCCATTTGACGTCTAACACGTTGCCTCTGTGGCCCGATATTCGGGGGTGGAGAGGATCCACTTTACCTGTCTGATACACAAAACACAAAAATTAAAAATAATTTAAATACAGAACATATTAACAAATTGATTTGTATTACTGGATTAAATAATTAGTTTGACATTTTGGGAAATATGCTAATGTGCTTTCTTGCTGAGAAGATTGACATCACTTATGTATGGTAAATATGTAGCAAGCTAGCATGAAGACTGGAAGTAGAGGGAAACGGCTAGCCTGGCTCTCTACAAAGGTTTAAAACATTTGCCTACCAGCACCTTTAAAGCTCACCAATTAACACATTATATCTTGTTTATTTAAGCTGTACAAAAAAACAAAGTGTAAAAATGTCAATTCTGATTTTTATAGCAGGGTTATGTGCCAGACTTTTTCTTTTCCAGTCTCCGCTGGTTGTCTGAGAACTTTATGCTAATCTAATCTAATCGGCTGCCTACATATTTACTATACAGACATTACAATGGTATCAAACTTCTCATCTAACTCTCGGCAAGAAGAGGAAAAAGTGCATTTCCTAAAATGTACGACTATTCCTTTAAGCATTACAGTACTGTAAGCTGTTATCAGCTCATGATAGACAGTTAAAAGAAAGAAAAAAAAGTATCAAAACTGATGAAGCAGTTGTCATCTTTTTGTATAACATGCATTCTTCTTCCTTGTCAAAACCTGGTGCTTACATTACCCACAATGTAACTCGACAACTAACAGTACGGTCGGATACTCAGGTGTATTGTGTGCTAGTAGCGGCTAATGTAGCCTTGAGCTACAGACGTCTGGTAGAGTCACTTCTTTCTGACTCCACACCCACAGATATTTTTATTTTCAAACTTGTAGTCTTCAGGCCCAATTGATGCATCACTTTACACAATTTATCAGACTTCATGCAGCTCCCTCCAGAGCCTCAAAACATTCATAAAACCTTCCTTCTACTGGCACACACACACCTGCAGGCTAGACTCCTGTGCAATTAAATTGTGTTTGGAACATGGAAATGATGTGACCCATATCTGTGCCTTCCAGCAAACCTAACGCATGTACAAGTAAGCAGAACATAGCACTTCTGTTCTTGTATATATGTGTCATCTACTTCATCCACAGAACAATAGCTTATCTGTGAGTGCACACACATAGATGGGAGGTAAAGGGCGGCAGAAGGGGGAAGTTTCACCTCCTTGAGACAGGGAAAGGAGGGGAAGAGGGGGGTCACAAAATGAGTTATGTCATTCCTAAGCTCGTACGCAATTCCTGCCCATGCCAGGAGGGTGGTGATAATTCACCAAGACAATTTAAAAGATGGTGACAGACGAAGAGAGGGAGAAAGAAGGGAGAGGTGTTCAGCTTGATGAATTGCTCCAGACTGGAGACATACAGCAGGACTGTAAATTTAACTAGCACACGAGTGAAGAAGTCTGGCTCAGTTTATTTGAGAGGTCACTATTGTTACTGATAACACCAGTGGATGTGATAATATGCATTAATATGTCTGGGAGAGTGTTTGATGAATCTTGATTAAGGTGAGGGAGATAAGACAGAATAATGAGGAGAGAAAAAAAGACCACATGCAATGTTTAGGTTGAAGTGAATGAGCTGCCGGGGGTTTCCTGGAATTCAGAGATTATTTTGGCTCCACTGCTGCTGTCCTATTTATAATCTGAGAGCAGAGCTGTCTTCTCCAGGTGTGCTGTGAGTGCAGGAGAAACCATAAAAGATGAGGAGCACTCAGCAGATGACAGAATAAGTTATGATGTGAACTGCTACGGTTTCATGTTTTGTGAAACTGCCAAGCTTTTTGGTTGGTTATGAGTGGAAAAAAATGTATGTTGATTTTCCTGATTTCTCTTGTTGTATACCTTAGGTTAGGTAGCTAGATGGAAGAAACCTTAATCATTATGTTCATTGGAAACAGTATCAACCATCTTTTTACGCTGAGCAAAAAAAATACTTATGATAAACTACAAGGACCATTGGCCATCTTACTTTAAAATAAAATGGATCAGGCAACTATTAAGGTCACTTTTTGTGGAGGATTCTGTTTTGGAGAGGAGATTATTTTTGTCAGATTTGCCTATGCAATCAGCAGAGAGTGACGCATCTCCCAGAAGCAGTTCATGTTTTTCACAGAAATCAAATAAATGTGCTGATTTAGGAGTTTGTTATTACTTTTATTCAAGTTGCTTTTCTTGCTGCTATATTTCATTGATGTAGCTACACTTTTAAGTAAAATGTCCATTTCTAATAACTTCTTTTGGTTAGATGTTTATAAGAACTCTCGTATTAGGAGAGAACCTTTCCTGACATTGTTCAATATAATGCGGCCCAGTACAATACCACCAACCACTACGACCTCAATGATAAACCTTATCACCTTTCTGACAGTGTCAACAAAATGAAAATGTTTAAGCTTCATAATAGTAGAATTCATGGCAAAGCCGTTGTATTGGATATCCACGACGTTCCACTTCTGGGATTGCTCCGGTGCCGCCGGAAATTCTGCCGGATTTCACTCTTTTCGTCCGGATGTCCGGTACCTTCCGCCTTCTTTGTGTTGGAATTTTAAACTCCGGTCGATTTATGAGGACTATGGTTAACTGCTCCTCAGATCTCTGCAGGGTAAATCCAGACAGCTAGCTAGACTATCTGTCCAATCTGAGTTTTCTGTTGCACGACTAAAACAACTTTTGAACGTACACGTTCCACCTAAACAAGTTCCTTCCCGAGGCTATTTTGCAGCGGCACCGTGGCTCTGCCCAGTGCTTAGCACCGCCCATGACGATTGCGATTGGTCTAAAGAAATGCCAATAAACCAGAGCACGTTTCACTCCCATCCCAGTATGCTGTGTGGACTAGCCAGACCCTCCTCCGCAGCGCTGTGGGGGGAAGGTATGGCAAAGCAAGACTAGATGTTTGCCAACCTGAGAAATGATCAACTGTATAACATCAGACCGAATTGAATTGCTAAATAAAGTGGAGATTCAGAGGTCTGGAGCCAGGCTGTTCTCCCATTTTTACCCCTTGTAGCATGAGCAATTGTCTCACTTCAGAGTACAAATCAACTAAACATATCATAGTATCCATTATCAGCATCCTGAGTGAAGTAGTGCACATGCCTCTTTAAAACGCTGTCATCAGTCTGTAAAACCTGCCATGAGATGGAGATACTCACATGATTGATAGAGAGGACCAGGAAGGCCCCTCCCCCTGCACACTCAGTGATGACTGCCAGGAAACGTGGGTTGACAGCACAGAAGTTGTTGTCCTGGACGCTGCGTGTGATTGGCACACCATCATAGCAGCTCTCCTTGGTGGCGGCCTTACCAAACACGTGGCGGAACTTGGAGCTGCGGTACTGAGGACGCCATGTCATCTGAGAGAGGAGGGAGGAGAGGATAGGTTAGTCAAGGAGAATCATCTCTCATAGTTGTGGTTATGGATAGGTTAGATAGTCATGATAATAAAGGTTTTTGTACATTTTCAAGCAGTATGCTTTAATTCTTTTTGGGGATGGATGGATCAGTTCTACCAGAGCATCAGGAGCTTTGTGTTACATTCCCAGTAACACTACCTCCCTTATTTTAATGGCATTTACTGAAACATATTTGTTGTTTGGTTTGGTTTTATTTTATTTATGGATATAGAAAGACAACAAGGGAGGGGGGAGGGTATCCAAGGGATAAAATGTAAAAGCGAAAAACACTTTTTTCCAACATGGTCGATGACGTAAGAGAACAGGACATACAACACATGCAAACACATAGTCCTTCTGAGGTTAAAACAATAAAAAAATAAAAAACTACACATCAAAATACCAGATAAAACACCATGAACTACAATGCAATAAATTACCCTGTCCCCAGTCTAGATTTTATTCCACAGGTAGACCCTAACTTTATATCTAAAATCCCTTTTCGTTGCTGCCATTTTGATATGAAGTGGTAGGCTATTCCATAAAATAATTCCTGTATAAAAAAAGGATTTTCTTGCTTCACTTTTCACACATGGCACCTTACATGAACGGACACTGGCCCTAGTCTCATGGGCATGTTGAGTGTGCACCATCAAAATCTGAAATCCCAAATACTTTGGGGCTACACCATTAATAATACTGTACATATGATTGAGTTTAAGTTGTTCAACCCTAAGCTTAACATAAGTAAAGTTTCAACATTTATAAAATAAAAACAAAAACAATATACAGTTTAAGTGGGTTGAGCATTAATGGATTAGTATACAATAACACAAAAGTGGAAGAAGCCTTAAAGGACAATTCCGGCGCAAATTGAACCTAGGGGTTAATAACATATGTGTACCGAGTTGAACGCTCTCTGGGATCTGTTTTCATGATAATCGAATGTGTCTCTAGCTTGAGACAAGCTACCGCAAACCGGGGGTTAGCTGCTAATGCTAGCTTTCGGGGCACAGGGTAAATCACTATTTGATACCACTAACAAGACTCAAATTAGCACCACACTTAAACGGTAGCATAATGAGGGTCCCTATATGGAAACCGAAGCTTTGAGAACTTTGTAAGTGTACAGACAGTTTATTACAAAGATAGATTATAAAGACAGTAGCATTGATGTTTACATGCGGCCGCCATCTTGGATAACAGTCATGACTAGTGGAATCACGAACGCTGTGTTTGAGCTATGTTACTGGTTACTGGTTGCACGGCGTTCGTCGTTCGACTGGTCATGACTGATATCCAAGATGACGGCCGCATGTAAACATTAACCATAGACAGTATATAATAATGGACCAACAGATCCCGTTGCTCTGGACGGAGACCAGTGAAGGATATTAGAAGCACTTTTCCGGTGAGCGCTGAGCATTACTGCGCAGCCTCCAACTGAGAGAGACGACGTAAATATGACGTGAGCAACGTGTCTGAAAGTTGGAAGTCTTCTGGTAGCTGTACCAAGAGAAATCTCAATCATTCCCAATCTTGCAGAGATGGAGAGCGTAGGTATATGTAAGGAGATAACATGGACACAGGCTAACTAAAATGCTAGTTAACATTAGTAATTAAACTTAAACAGCTAAACAGACACAATCGTTAGCCTATTTTTACAAAAACGTCTACTACGGAGCCATAACGTGAGGTACAAGGTAATGGAGCCTTTTATACATTGTCGTGTTTCTTTAGAAATAAACAATGGACAAATAAAGTCTTTAAACGCTTCAGATGTAAAGTTATTGTCAAAAAATGTCAAAATGAATGGCAGTCAATGGAATGCTAACGTCGGGTGATCGCTTTGTAGCATCAAAATGGCGCCATAGGAGGTTCGAGCTCTGAAGCGAAGCTTACCTCCTTGACATTAACGCTACTGTCTTTATAATCTATCTTTGTAATAAACTGTCTGTACACTTACAAAGTTATCAATGCTTCGGTTTGCATGTAGGGACCCTCATTATGGTACCGTTTAAGTGTGGTGCTATTTCGAGCCTTGTTAGTGGAATCAAATAGTGATTTACACTGTGCCCCGAAAGCTAGCATTAGCAGCTAGCTCCCGGTTTGCGGTAGCTTGTTTCAAGCTAGAGACACATTCGATTAGCATGAAAACAGATCCCAGAGAACCTTCGCTTCGGTACACATATGTTATTAACCCCTAGGTTCATTTTGCGCCGGAATTGTTCTTTAAATCATTTTGTTTCAGTTGCTGAGGTACTCTTCAGGATTACCGAGGGATCAAACAAACAATAAAGTATTGGTTATTTTCACCATTTCCTTTTTAATGACAATATCTTGTGGTGTTCCACAGGGTGTTATTTTAGTCCCAATTTTATTCCTGCTATTTGTTATTAATAATGTGAGGTTTTTTTTTTTGTTCACTACCCTTTATTTGTAAAGTATGATTATTCTGCTGTCTTCGTGTCCCAGAGTAATAAGAATATGGTAAAATTAAAAGAATGAAATGTTATATTTTTCAATTGTTTCCCAACGGTTATGTGCTAAAGCACAACTAAACACACACACCTCAGTAGGAAGATACCACATTGTCGGATTATGAGTAAATGCAGAGCTTCATTCTGCCTGTTTCTGTGTGTCTGTGTCATTAAGACTTGTGCGTCGGTATGAGACACGAGGGGCAAAGCAGCAAATTTGAATTGGTTTACTGTTTATTCTTGTTCGTCATTAGATAATTTGTTTACGTGTTCAAAATTACAATATTTATAGTTATAATTGTACTTATGAAACAGATGGCTTGTTTAATGATTTCAGTATTATTACGGTTTTTCAGTGTTACCCTTAATATTTTTTGGCCATCAAATTTATTTTTTGCATTAACCAGGTTGTTCTAAGGACCCTCTCCAAATAAAATCAGTCACTCAGTCAATTATAATACAGTACATAAATAAGGTGGAAAAAACCTGTGAGACTTCCCAAATCCTAAGTCTCTTTTTAGCCACTTTCCTTAAGCTAGTCGATGCATATGTCATTATTGTGAGAGGTAAGTGGCTCTGGTCCGCTGGGACGAGGCCTGGCCAGCCGGCATGTCTGCTCTGCTACTCTGTCTGGCTCCCTGCCTGCCTGCTGCATGGTCATTACTTATGAATTAGGGGTGGAGGAGGCTGATGGACAAGATGTTAATGCATAAAATGGACCCAAACAACAACAACACAGAGACAGCAAGGACATAAAGGGGCAAAGCAAGACAACAGGAGGTATGGCACAAACACATTAGAGATCACACATTACCTAAAAACAATTCCTGGCACAAACATATCATAACACACTGTTTTTTTAGAAATCACATGTCACCTAAAAACAATTCCCATCTTTAAAAACCATGACGTCATTACCCTGTTTTATATGTGGACTGCCTGCTGGCCTTTCAGATGATGGCAAAATAAATACAACCAAGATGCCAAGAATCAAGTGACATCATAGTGAGTGAAATAAAAATAACAGCATTTGGTTAGCCTGATGCAAGTGTGGCTGCAGCAGTGAGGGCTGGAAAGAAGCTGAGCAGGGAATGAAACTGACAGACAGAAAAAAATCTGGTTAAAGAAAATAAATAAAGAAGGAGAATCTCAGAGTAACAGACATTGCACAGGTGGAGATTGTGACTCTTCATGTCTCGGTTTACTCCTCCACCTCTTACCTTCTACCCCAGGCCATCACAGAGAGCCTGATGCTGTCACACTGGACTGTTTCCTAAAGAGGAGCTTCATTAAACTACTCAGGTGTTTAAGAGTCTGACTGCCTCTAAGGCACTATCAGTCACATCCATATGACCATCCTGGCAGCTCAACTTGCAGTATTCACACACCTAACTTGTCAGCAAACATTTTGCATTACCTCAAACATAATACTAACAACAATTCAACTTCATTGTCACTATAGTTTACTTACTTTACAATTATGTTTACTATGTTTAAACTAGTCTTGCTGACTCTGACATGACTGATGTTTAAACTTGTGTGTTAGCCTGCTAACATTTGCTATTAGCACTAAATAAAATACAAAAGGTATTTGGTCAGAAAAAGTATTTGGATGGTGGTGCTAGATGACCATTTCGTAAATCACAAAATCACAATTCATCCTGTGGGGAACATGAATCTGTGAACCACATTTCATGGCAATCCATCCAGTAGTAGTCAAAACCACACATTTTAACCCTTATGGTGGTGCTGGAGGAAAAGTCAGCGGATCACCAAAGTCATAAGTGTTTATGGCATTTTTAACTTCACGCCGCTAGAGTGGCTAGCATGCCCCAAACATTTAAACTATTAACAGGAACATACCTCTTTCCATTTACTTTGGACTTAGTGACATGCATTCCTTTTCCATATAGTGGTTTGCTGTAGTTGTCACATAGTTACTCCCATTCTGTAAACTTAAAAAAATTCTAATAATACATATGTTGCAATGCATAGCCACCCAAAATGCATTCTTGATCATTATCACGCCTTGGTGGCTTTAAAAATAAAGCCACCTGCTCTGCTCTAAAATAAAAAAAACATTCAAAAGGTAACTTCCTCATAGGAACTTGACTAGGTCAAACAGCAAACAAGGCATAACAGGAATAAACTATTGACCTCACTGAGAGAAATAAAGAGTTACCTGCTTAAAATTTCTACATTAATATTGTTTTTTTACCTATTCAATTTTTTTTGAATAGGTAACTAGTTGGTGCAATGCTCAGTACGACGCACATGCTATGCCATGTACATCTGGGTTGATACAATCAGCATTCATGTATTGCTGAGGCTTACAAGACCAGAGGGAGAGGCTTCCAGGGCAGAAAGCTAAGACATCTTGTCACATCTAAAGCAGGTTGTAATCAGGCCAGTGGCAGCTTCCTTTCAGCTAGGTCTTGCGGCAGGTACACAGCAGGGCTGTATGGTGGGCGGCCTGTCTCACAGAACTGATGACGAAAACACTATTCTGGCTATTTTTACACTGGCTTCTTGCTGATCAAAAGACAGTCGGGCATGTTTCACTGACAGCAGGAAAACGGTTTAATTCGCAAGGCTTCTTTGACAGGCTTTAAGCCTGGCAAAATAAAGAAATGCCACCGTTTTTGTCATAGGGAAATTTATTTTAGTCTGTGACCAGTGAGTCACAGCAGCAACCGCAATAAGGGGGCTGTAAAAACAGTCATAAAACTAAACTGAAAACACAGATATGACTTTAAAAAAAGATATACAGTACTGTACATCTGGTTTGCTCTGCAGAGTTTTTGTGTGGGTCTGTACTTGCATATAGACATGCAAAGCATTCATATGCACCTATTCCTCACGTGTACAGGCTGTCTTTTAAGCAACTTATAACTCATAAATGCGTACACTAGCAGCCACTCCTCTCTTTGGCTTGCCATGGCTTGGTGCTGGAGGAGGGGGAGTCCAAAGTGTACATACTGGTGTCACAATATTGCTTACTTAAGCAGCGTTGGCCCTAAAGCTAAGAGCACAAAGACAATTTGGACTCCAAGACTCTCACTACATCATCTACTCTCAATACCTGCTCCTATCCCGTCCTAACAATAAGGGCCTCAGGACCCCAAACCTAATCCACACTACAAGCAGGCACCAAACCCGCCTTCTGGATCCGTAGATGTAATGTTTTGTAAACGCTCCAAGTGAAATTCAAGATGGGGAATGTACAGGTGTGAACGCATAGTCATTGTGCGTGTGAGTGAGTGAGACACACTTCCCTCGGTTTAGACTGTCTACTATCATACACAGATGACAGCTTTCAACCTCTGTCTTGTAATAGGATAACAGCCATGCTGGTAATCCAATAGCTGCAGAGTATGAAAGGATAACACAGGCTGTCTGAGTGTCAGTCTGTGAGTGTGTCACTAGAGAATCTTTGTGCATGCATGCAGCATTTACATGAGCTGTAAAAGCTCAGAGTTCTGAAAAACAAACTACGGATGTAAATTTTCTACGAGACAGTGTGTTTGTACAGATACCCACAAAGATTATATCGGTTATGTTTTAAAGCACTTTTAAAAGCCCTGGAATCCACATTTGCACATTCAGATGTTCAGATTAGCTCACAAAGTCCTTTATTATTAGGAGGTGGTTTTACAAGTGAACAGACAGAAGTGATTTAATGATTAACGTGTACAGGAGTCTGGTGGGCAGGGTATGGATAATACAATTCAAACCAATCAATTCGTAGATGGGGGAAAAAAAACGTTGCTGTGGGATTCACATTATGCATTTTCTAAATATTGACAGAAATTGTGTCGATTCTAATGATAGCTGAGCATTTCTTTCTTCCGGCCTATTTCAAGGACAAAATATGACTGAAAAAGCCAACATGAATCCTTTAAATATGTTGGCAGTCACGTTTCATTGTGGGTAATGTAGGTACCGGGTTGGTGGTTTGGTAGAATTGGATATAAAGTTGTAATTAAAATGGATCGATCTTGGGTCTTTTTTTTTTTTTTTTTTTGGGGCGATCATTTCTATTAGTTATCATAACATTGTGCTCATGAAAATAACTGCGAAGATCTGGGAACAAAGTGACTTTATGATTAAAAGGTCTGATGGGGCCAAAATAACTGATTTCTTGCCCCATCAGACTTTTTAGTCGTAAAGTCACTTTGTCAACAGTTTAGACAGATTATCTACACCACTTTTTTTGAAGGTAAAGGCTTAAGTGCCTGTACCTGAAATGTTGGTAATAATCCTTCATTGCTCAGAATAACTGTGCATGCACAATTATGCCAAATATGTTGAGTCAAAGCTGGTCTGTAAACTGTGATGTTTATAACAGATATCATAGTCCTAATTTGACCATTTACTTTATTTTCCCTTTTAAATACAATTGGCTAACCTGGGGGTTTGTATAAAACGTATAATAATCCGACTGCATGCGTCATGTGCACAGTCTGGCTATGTTTTGCATTCCCTGATCTCAGCCATCAACTTGGTGAGTGTGCTGCACAGATAGAGATAACCTACAAAAGTTATAATAACCTAGAATGATTCTTTATTGGTGTTTGCATCCATCTATTGAAGCTTCATAGGGGGCAGGTATCACATTAAATCAGTAATTTTCTATGGGAGTTTGCTTTTATTTCCCCGTTGAGGTAACTGAGATAAGATCCATATCAATGCAAATCAAACCAGCTATTAGGCTAACTGAAATAAAACTATGCCAATCTCTAGGTATGGTGAAGGCTATGTGATGATGTGGGGCTATTCTAATTCCAAAGGCCAAGGGAACTTTATCAGGATGCATAGTATCCTGGATCCATGAAATAACTGGCCTTTAAAAATAAAAATCTGCCTTCCTCTATGGGAATTTAACATAGGGGTATGTATAATTATGGCCCCTGTATTTTAAGGAAGAACATTTATTTATTTACAATACATTATTCATTCACAAAAAAATTGGTGTCCTTAAAAGGTCAGATTTTTCCTCATTTTTTTTAATTAAGGCATTAAGATCAATTTCCAAAAGATGATTTTTTTATTCCTCTTTTTAGTCAACTTGACCATGGGTATGAATACTTATGAGTAGCACTGTACATATATTATTATTATTATTATTATTATTATTATTATTAATTAAACAAATGCTGAATGCAATAAAATATGTTAAAACTTAGAAAAGTTTTCCAATTTAAATGAGGAACTATCTGATCAAAGAAAAAGTGAAACAAGCCTAAAAACCTGACCAAGCATTCAATGGCAACTTGTATTACTAGATGCTTTACGGACACAGTTTGGTCAGTACTCAAAAAGTCTTGAGGTAGGAGCTCTTAGCTTCCCTTCCACAGCTGTGACAAGCAGAACTGCATGTTCATAGGTTCATAAACCTTGACGTGGGAAACAGGATACCAGGCTTAATGAAAAGACCTCAAATAGACTGCGATTCAAACCACAAGGCACATATTTCAGTGAATGGTTGTGTTTTGAAGGGTGGATGCCACCATAAATAGCTATCTGTGGTGGTGAAGATGACTTGACTGGGATGGTGGATGTCATTTTCACTGTTGTGGAACGGCTTCAGTTTCATTATTTATTTATTTTTATTTTTTTGGTCAGAAGCAAAAAATAGAAAATACTTCCATGCTTCTGGAAGTGAATGAGGGGCTACTTGTCCAAGTTTGAGCAAATAGGATAATTAAACTAAAAAGGAGTGCAAGCCAAGTCTGCAGCTGTCCAATAAATTATCGCTGTGCAAGGAAAAGTTTTTTAAAAATAGTTTTGCAACTATGCATGGATTCAAGGCAAAGGGCTGGTTAGAAGAAAGATTTTTGTTTCATCTTGTTCAAGCCTGTCTTCATGCACACTGGCTTTGAATCCCCAGGGGAAAAAGTGAGCTCACACACACACACACACACACACACACACACACACACACACACACACACACACACACACACACAGATTACTAAAGAGTAAAAGAAGAGATCAATAACAGAATTGCAGAGACAGATCCAAGCAAGCAGGACATAGAAGAGACAGACAACACGGAAGAGAAAGAAAAGTGGGCACATAAACATCAGTGTGAGAAAGTCAAACTGGGAGTTCAGCAGCACTCACCCTGTCGAGTGAGTCGACACTGGCACAAGAAGGAGCAGTGAAAAAAAAGTTACGTCTCTGCGTCTGAGTGGCAAGCCGCAAAACCCCCCCCCCAAAAAAAAAAAAAAAAAATCACTTGTCTTGCATTATCTCAAGCACATGGATCAACACTGCTCAAACACACACATAGCATGTCCAAAATTACTTCTGTCTGAGCAAAGTCCTAACCAAGCTTCTTCTTTGATGTGCACACAGACAGTCAAGAGGAGACGGTGGGTGTGTGCGTGCAGCATGAAGCTGAGTGTGTGTGTGTGTGTGTGAACAAGCAGGAGAGCGCAGGAGTGTGTACACTCCCTGGGAGGGAGGTGACTACAAGGGGAGAGAGAGAGAGAGAGAGAGAGAGAGAGAGAGAGAAGCAGGTAATCACACTCCTTCTCTCTCTCTCTCTCTCTATCTGAGCACCACTCCCTCTCATCACTCCTCCACAGTGTTTGCTCAATCAGAATTTCTCGCTCGATCTTTAAAGAGAAGGAGAGGTCGGGAGCTGGGAAAGAAAGAGGCAGACACTCTTCTTCACCCTTGTTGTTGTCGGATGTGTCTTTTCACCAAATCTGTAGCTGATAAACACACGTTGCATTCATGAATGTCTATTGTTAGAAAGTCTGACGTAAGTATGTTAATTCAATGTAGATTTAAAAAGAGACTTAAGTTGGGAGACATTTTTTCTTTGGATTCCTGACTATAAGCTGTTTTATAGATCTAACCCTTTTATTAAACCTGACCTATTGCGTATTTGCACTCATTCATAAGATGCATTGTGTATGATGAGTGAAGGCCAGAGTAACGGAATAAATGGAACAATGTTACATAATTAGGATACCAAAAAAACAGGTTACTGTATTTTGTTAAAGTTACAGAAAAAAAAGACGTAATCAAATTACCGATACATTTTGTCAAAATGGGGATTATTAGCATGACTACAATATAAAATTTCGCTATTACTTCGTATTTAAAGCAGAAAAATGGGAACAACATCACAGTACATTGCATAACAAGTTATGGCCACATTTGATATGGAGATAATACAAAAGTGTAAGGTAATCAAGTTATATTACTTTAATATTATAATACCTGGATTGGGTTACATCTCCCAACCCTGTCCACCACACATACCAAACTAATATTTTCACTTAATGTTATAATCCCTGGCAGTTCCTCTCAAAACATCTGTCCTCTGTAAAGTTCGATCAGACTCTCCTCAGACTCCTCAGAACCTTCAAGTAATAGAAAAAAGATGCGACATGCCGTCAAAATAAAATTTGCTGAATTATTTGGCAGAATGCCCAGCTGCTACAAAACCTATTAAGCCATTTACATGGCTTCAGCTGGACAGCGGTGGTAGTCACTCCAAGCCAAACTGAAGCATTACATAATGGCACATTAGCACTAGAGGCTAGAAGAGGCTAACCGGTCGATAAGAGGATGGGCTGAAAAAAGCTGGCCTTCAAACGGTCAAACGGGGCTATAGCCGAGGGGCTGATCAATCGTTCTCATTGCACAACGGTGCATGCCTGCACGCCAGTTTTAAAGTATTCAGATTATTCTAAGTATTTATTCCAGTACCTGCAATGGTTAGATGTAAGTGAGGTGCAGATTTTTATGGTTAACTTGGCTTTCATCTCATCTTGTTGCATGCAAAAGCGAGTGAACTGCTCTCATTGGACCGCCTTGTATGAATAAAGGCTGAATTAATACAACCCCCCAATACACAACGTAGTCCAACGGTCACACACACACAAACACTGTCTCTAAGATAAGAAACAACAGGACACACAAACTGGTAAAGATGTGGCAGGTGGTTGGCTCATCAAATGCGGGAGTTTGACTCAACAATCTTTTAGGGGAGAACATTCAATACACACCTAACCCTAACATCTCTAGATATTTGTGACCCATTTGATATGTAAAACACGTATACAGATATACTGATACTTAAATACTTAAAAAATAAGGTTGGTATAATCAGACCAAACATGGCACACACATACTTTGAAATGTAATGCTCAAGCCAGTATCACTGTGGCAAAGGTGTATCCAAGCAGACAGACAGTGGAGTGACTGGCCAATGCCACCATTATGCTCCTCTTATCAGCTTTGATTTATGAACACTTTGCTGGCAGCTGAGGCTCCACTTGTTGTTACACACTGTATTTCCTCTCATTCAGCTCTTGGCTCAGGAAAACCTTGGCTTTTCTAGGTGTGTGTGTGTGTGTGTGGCAATTATCAATAAGGACAGGACTAAAAAGCTCCTAAAAGCTTGTGACTCTTTCCAAAGAGTTAAAACCACAAAGGCTCGCTCTCTAATGACAGATCACACAGTCACAGACTAATAACTGGCTGCTGTGAGAAAATAGGCCAGAGCCTTTGACACTAAAGAGACACAATGACCTTTGCTTCCTCACTTTATCATTCCTGATTAGCCGTCTGACTCTGTTTTGACTGTAAAACACCTGGTATTAGTGCCAAGTGCAATCCTGTGTTTCAGTTTGGGGTCTAAACTGCTGGAGTGAGGTTTAGGCTTTCTGTACTTAAACTGAGTGTTTTTCACTGTGGGTTTTAAATTCTCAAGTGTTTGCACCTACTGAGCAAATAGTGCAGTCCCATTCAAGTATATACTTAACTCAACAGGTGCAGTCAATAATTGTCATCTGAAGCTATTGACGTTCAGTGTACACACCTCCATTAAAAACAGATTAATGTACATATGTAATTCAGAAAGCAAACAAATCTCTAAATGACTGATTAGGGCAACACCTTCCTAGAAATGAACCCACTAATATGAGAGTACTGAGCACATGAGAAAAGCAAAGTCAAGCTTTTCAATGTAGCTTTCATTTTCGTGTTGTTTTATGCTCTGGTTTTGTTTTCTTTACTGTGCAAATGAGCAGCCACACCTGCATGGACACACAGGAAAGATACAGATTCTACAAGACGTTTTTAAAATGTTCCAATTCATACTGTATGTGCAATTATTGTGAATTAACACTCAATTTTATGGATAATGTAGGATATTGAGGGTGATTTAGAGACTTGAATATGGCAGCATAAAATAAAGTGTAATGTTTATGTAACGATGGAAAATATTACTCTTATAACTCATAAATGGGTGGGGGGTGAAGAAATACGTTGGGGAAAAATATAAAAACAGGTGATTCTCAACAATGAAACCTGCAAGTTAAATCCAAGTTGTGATGCTTGTTGTTGTTGAGCTCATTGTTAGTATAGCGGACAGCTTTAGTCTGGCAAACTCAACTTAGTTTGTTCGTTAATAAAAGTGGTGATCTGTTTAGAGGGAAGGAGATACTAAAAGGGTGTGAACGTTTTTAGCTTCCAAAGGCATGACAGAATAAAAGAATTGGAAATATTAGATATGCACAATTTGTGAATCGTGTAATGTACTGTATCAATTTGATTTTTTATTATTAGTATTAAAGCTGTGGTAGGCACTTTATTTTTGGCGTCGTTGGGCAAATCTTTCAGCATATTGTGATTCAAATAGTCTAGCAAAACTAGACTTCTACATCTCCTCTTGGCTCTGTATTCAGGCTTCAGAAAATCTAGCTGAGACTTTAGTCATTTCAGAGGAGAGGAGAGGAGAACGTTCCTATTGGCTGTCCTGCGCATGCATTGCCCGTGTGACAGAGAGGGGAGAGGGAGGGCTGCAGGAAGAGGTCTCACTCTACTGCGTTTTTTTGCATATACCCACTGCAGCTTTAAATTCACTGGATTATCAATATAGATAACATTTAACACTCTCACTAGACAACTGCAACAAGACTGAAATGTACAGTAAGTGTATAAAGAAACTACTAACTGTG
This sequence comes from Sander lucioperca, assembly GCF_008315115.2. NCBI lineage: Eukaryota > Metazoa > Chordata > Actinopteri > Perciformes > Percidae > Sander > Sander lucioperca. The sequence continues at coordinate 32,566,857 of NC_050176.1, forward strand.
AGAACAAGCTTGCGTAAAGAAGAAGACCGTAACAAACTGAAGATACAACATGACTGATCAAGTTACAGATCATAATCTACTCATGTCTCAACTGTAAATGTGTGACTAAAGTACTCTGATGGCGTCACAATGTTGATTTTACATCGAAAAAAACTAACGAAATGAGCTTTCAATTTCAATTACCGAAATCAAAAGTAGTATTTTATTTTCTCCCCGCCGCCCAGCTTACCTGTAGCTGCACTGCCACTGGCCACTGTCAGAGACAGAGATGACAACTAAAGTGAACTGGAAAATCCTTTGGAAGCAGGAGGATTTTCATTTTGCCTTCCCCGTGAGTTATGTGAACAAACAACAGATGTAAAGCCTGTGGGCTCCAACTGTACTTTATGGTGCCATCAGGTGCCCCTCATTAAACACATGGTGCATTAATGTGCCCCTTGTTATTGTGAGTGTCAGTGCTGAAATCGAATCGTAGATTGGGAGAATCGTGACAGCCCTCACTGATACAATCACTGGGTTACATCTCTGCCAGCCCAAGTTTGTTTCCAGGTACTTAAGGAAATCAAAAAGATGAGCCTACCCTGGTGTAGTCACGTCAGGTCAGAGGTGATGACCGCCTGAGTTAGGAAAACAGTGACGGTAATCAGAAAACAGGAAGTGATGTAGGAAACAAAGTATTTGATAAGATGATCAATAGTCATTATAAAACTATGTTGCTGAAGTCTGTGGTTTCAAATAAAGAGCCACATTTCATCACATGGACGACTAAAGTACATTGTGTAATGGTGATCTCACCTGCAGTTATCTTAAATGTTCCATGACTCACATGTTTCATGCCCGTGCAGCACACCTCGTCGTTCTTTCATATCTGATTCACTCCAATATCTGCACACAGCTGTTCCCATTTAGTGATATCACAGCATCTCACCTGCTTACATCAACTTTGGCAGCGAAAGACTCTTTGTACAGCCAATAATCCCTAAATTCACATCAAAAGAAACACTGCATTTTATTTGCTTTTAAAGATCAAGACTCACATGTAAGTTTAATCTGTTAGCTATTGCATCGTTTATGTGTAACGTAATGACTTTAGGCAGAAAGAATGTAATCTTTCAGACAAACACACACAAACGTCTGGCATCCAGGAGTACTACTACAAAAAAACATCGGTTGACGAGCTAAAGATTAAATCAATTCCTTTATTGGCTTACGGTAAAATAGTCCAGCCTCTAGACATGCTGGATGGTGATTGTAGTCCAACTAAGACATAAATGATTGAATCACAGAGAGACAGAGAGAGCTCCAAATACAGTTAAAGCTCAGGCAGTATTTCAAGTACTTCCCTTTTGTTGATTTGTTTGCTAAATTAAACTACAACCAAAACTAAAATTACACTTTATTTAACAAGTCCTGTAGTTTCCTGGTTGTGTCGTAAAATGGTAACTAAGGAAAGGACTGTAATTGGAGCACATGAAATGTTTCCATGTCTAAAAATGAAGCACATAAAATACTGTCTCAACTGAATGTGGAGCTGTCCTACTAAGAAATCGCAGGCCACTTAAAATGAAAAAGGGAATTCTCTCCCATATCATTATGGATCATGTCACATCACAGCACAGAGGCAAGAGTTTGTCTCAGGTTGTAGCCTCCAGAGGGTTTCTGTTATCTAGTATTAATTACAACTAAGCCAAGCTGCTCTGCAGACAGCCAGTGGCCTCTGCAGCAATAGCTCCTGACACAATTGAAAAATATTCAGCATCAAAGAGAAGAGGGAAAAAAGTGCAACAGCACAAAATGAGGTTTGATGTTCTAAAATTAGCTCAAGAAGCACTGCCTTGGGATTGAGATGTAATTTATTGCAGAATTTACTATTTGTAATACATATTATAGGACAAAGACAAATAGGCTGAAGGATGATCAATTATTCAGCAAAGGCAACAAGCTTGTTCCTCAGAGCAGACCAAACAGGTCACAGGGATCCTTATCACTTAAATACAGTGTCAGTGAGCCTCACCAGCCAAGGCCATCCATCCATCCTATAGTAACTGTAGTCAAGGTGAGTTTCGCTTTCTGTGACTCAAGAGGATTAGCTTGCCTTTATATAGGCACAGCCACTCTCTATGAACAATACACAGGCGGCGTACTGCTGCAGTGCACGAACCGCTATCAGGCTGAGGGAGGCCACTGCTAATGAGATCACCCACATTAGCTAACTGCATTAACGTGTTGTGATACTCGACACACAGAATGTGCAGCTTGCTGTTATTGTATGTGACATCTCATACCAAGGAGTATACTATTGTCTATATGAATACTTTGACAACAACATCACAACATACTAAGAACTAGTATTTGCACTTAATTTGACTGTAGGAAAATCTGATTCTGAAGAGCCTATAGCAATTCAGTCAGGCTGTACCTAGCTAAATGCAAACATCAGCATGTTAATACGCTAACAATGACAGTACTAACATGCTGATGTTTAGCGGGTATAATGTTTACCATGTTTACCATTTTAGATGAGCGTGTTAGCATGCTAACATTTGTAATTTAGCACTAAACACAAAGTAAGGCTGATGAGAATGTCATCAGTTGCATTTGTTCATAATCCAAAATAATGGACAAACTAGAAGTAGTTTTCCGTAATCAAACAAACAGGTAATTAAATGCTTTAAATAAATAATTTTGACTTGATGGTGGTGCTAGATAAAAAAATTAAGTTTTGCAAAAGTTATTCCAATTCATCTTAAGGAAACAGAAATGCCTATACCAAATTTCATGGCAATCCATTTAACACCAGTCAAGACATTTCACTAAAAACCACAAATGTCAACATGCTGGTGAAACCACATGAAAAGTTGGTGGATCACCAAACTCATAAGGGTTCACCCTGTGGGGACCATGAATGTCTGCACAACACTTCATAAAAGTCCATCTAATAGTTGCTGAGATATTTTGGTGTGCACCAGTGGTGGATCGAAATTGCTATCCCTATTTTACAATAGTCCTATATCATGAGCTGCTTTGATCCAACACATATTATCAAAGATCTTTTAGGTTGAAGCGTTTGCTCTGCTGCTCTTGTTGAGTCTAATAAACAAATGTACACAGTAGCCTTGTCAGGGAGCAAACATACATTTGCTCGACAGCATTTTTCATGAGGTACAACCATTAGGGCTACTTTAGAGCTCTGGAATCAATATGGTACAAACTCACACACACTCCCAAACACATAAGAGGCCATCTTCTTCTCTTCATGAATAATGAATCAGACTGCTGACCCATCTGTTTCTCGATTAAAACCCTCAACAACACACTGAAACAGTGCTGCTTAAATAAATACATCCTGTAGCTGCTGATGTACGTCACGAAAAATCAATTTGAAACAGTGCTTTTTTAAACGAAAAATCAATTTGATCCTTTATGAAATAAAAGCTGTAAGACAGTGAGTCCCCACCAGGGGTCACACGGTAGATTTGAGGGGTTGCAAGATGATTAACATTTCTCTCATATTTGCTATTGTTTTGTGAAATACTGAAAAGTTTTGCCTATTTAGACCTATAAAACTATAGTGTTAATAGCTCATAAAAACATGTACATTTGCTTTGCTTTGTTGTGAAGGTTGGAAGTCACTAACAGCTCATATTTTAAGATTTCTATGATAAACGTGTTTATTGTGTGTGATAAATGGGTTTAAATGTTAAGCTTCAGCTGCAGGCCTGTATTGAGAGAGTAATGGGGGGGGTGTCCTGGAT